>NC_137968.1:1855745-1865745 GCF_963924665.1 Micromys minutus
TGCTCAGAGCTATCCCACTGCAGTGTCCGTCCGTGCTCAGAGCTATCTCACTGCAGTGCCCGTCCGTGCTCAGAGCTATCTCACTGCAGTGCCCGTCTGTGCTCAGAGCTATCTCACTGCAGTGCCCGTCCGTGCTCAGAGCTATCCCACTGCAGTGTCCGTCCGTGCTCAGAGCTATCCCACTGCAGTGCCCGTCCGTGCTCAGAGCTATCTCACTGCAGTGCCCGTCCGTGCTCAGAGCTATCTCACGGCAGTTCCTGTCCATGCTCAGAGCTATCTCACTGCAGTTCCTGTCCATGCTCAGAGCTATCTCACTGCAGTGCCCGCCCGTGCTCAGAGCTATCCCACTGCAGTGCCCGCCCGTGCTCAGAGCTATCCCACTATAGTGCCCGTCCGTGCTCAGAGCTATCTCACTGCAGTGCCCGTCCATGCTCAGAGCTATCTCACTGCAGTTCCTGTCCATGCTCAGAGCTATCTCACTGCAGTGCCCGTCCATGCTCAGAGCTATCTCACTGCAGTGCCCGTCCATGCTCAGAGCTATCTCACTGCAGTCACTAGACCAAATATGCCATCTTAATCATTTACAAATTAAGTTTTGAAATTCTATCTGTCTATAACTCAAAACTCAAATTGTGGGTGGGGGCAGAGGGGAACAGCTTGGAGGCAAGGGGGAGGGAGAAGGGGGTAAGGAATTGGGGAGAGGGAACTGGGAAGGAAGACAACATCTGGAAGGAGAATGAATAAAATAATTTAAAAAAGGCATTACAGACTGTTTCATAAAGCCTTCAATCAATTTTATTTTATATTTAATGGTAGCTCAAAAATGTTTTTTTTTTTTTTAACCAAAACTGTGGCTTGAACTCTTTTACCATTTAACAGTAAGAAGTATCTGAAAATGTTTGTTAGTGTGAGACATACGGTGAGGCACACTTTAGTTATACTTATATGCACACAGTATAGATATACCTACATGCACACAGTATAGATATACCTACATGCACACAGTATAGATATACGTACATACACACAGTATAGATATACCTACATGCACACAGTATAGATATACCTACATGTACACAGTGCAGATATACCTACATGCACACAGTATAGATATACCTACATGCACACAGTATAGATATACCTACATGTACACAGTGCAGATATACCTACATGCACACAGTATAGATATACCTACATGCACACAGTATAGATATACCTACATGCACACAGTATAGATATACCTACATGCACACAGTATAGATATACCTACATGCACACAGTATAGATATACCTACATGCACACAGTATAGATATACCTACATGTACACAGTGCAGATATACCTACATGCACACAGTATAGATATACCTACATGTACACAGTACAGACATACCTACATGCACACAGTGTAGATATTCCTACATGCATACAGTGCAGATAAACCTACATGTATACAGTGTAGACAAACCTACATGTATACAGTGGGGCACCCTTACTAGCTGAAAGTTCTGAGACAATTCTGTTAAGGAAAAGTTCCCCAAATTTTTTTTATTATAAGTATTAAGTTATTTCTTTTTGCTTTAAAATTCACAGATTTTTAAAAAGCCTCTTTACAGAGTTTATTTACAGCAAGGAGAAAATACACCTCCCGGGTCACCTTGTATCTATCATTTAGACATGCGATAATGTTTCCAAGCAGTTTGGGGATCTTGGGTTTACCTACATTAGAGTGGAGCCTGAAGTCAAGGGACAATGAGTTAAGAAGTACAGGAAAACAGAGACAACACATCGCAAGAGCTCACAGGGCCATGCACATGGGAACACATATAAGACAAAGAGAAATGCAGAAGAGCTAAGTGCATGTGTTCCAAACCCACGCTTTGAATTTCTGTCAAGCACTCAGGAGACACTGCAGGAAACAGGAAACAGGAAGCAGAAAGAAGGAAACAGGAAGCAGGAAGCAGGAAGCAGGAAGCAGGAAGCAGGAAGTCCTCGCACTGACCTGTAGCAGCTGTGTGGCTGTGGCCCTCTGTTCAGGAGTCTTCACCAAGCACTTTTTCACAAAATCCGTGAAGTCGTCAGACCAAAGTTCAGGTTTCCTGAATGTTGGTGGTGGGTTTGTAGGAATCATAAAAATAGCCTAGTGCAGAAGAAACATCCGAAAGACACAGTGAGAACACAAGAGGACAAACACACACATCTCCATTTTCCTCCCAGGTTCTAAACCTCGAAAATAAGTTCAAGCGGATACAGGAATCCAGTGAGACCGCAGTTCAGGCGCGAAGTCCGTCTGCTGTGAACATGCTCATTTCCATTCCGTCCCTACATTGGACGGTAGCCACTGGACACATCCTTAGTTTACGTTTGGTTTTTGAGATATTAACTGTCAAAGATACATTTCCAATCTTGTCACTGTGTGCCAGATTTACTGAGTATCAGTTTTATGTTATGTACTGTAGCTAGAAACTGCCAGCAGCAGGCTAATTTGCATGTGTAACCCAAATTAATTATTTAAGCATACACAAAATTACTACTGTCCTGGAATACATCGACATCTTTACCCACAGGTGAGAGTGACAGTGACGAAAAGGACACATGCACACAATCACGGACCCTTGAGACAGAGGCTCAGAGGACTCGCCCAAGTCTCCCTCCCAGGTCTGAGAATCCATTCCCTTTGGAAAGGCATCTTTCCGTCTGACTCTAGATGGGCCTCTCCCTTCATAAGCAAATTTAATGTACATTAAGTCACGCTCATGTTCCTCAGTGCACATATAAGACAGGGGTAATAATTACAGTAACATTCAGAAATTAAATCTTTATCATTAAAAGGATTAGAATATGGTTTACAGCTAAAAGTTTTGTTCATATATAGAGAAAAGATCACTACAAAGTTATACACAAAACATATTACATTGTATCAATTTTAATGTATTCCTTGCATAAGACTGAGCTTCTATTGTCCACTGAATTTTTATTAATTGGCAAAAAGATATGCACACATGGCTTGAAATCACAGTAAAAGATTTACAACAGGATATTGACTTCAACCTGTTCATTTTGCAGAAAATCACCTAAAGTCTAGAGAGAGTAGGAGTTGAAGATGAAATGTCATATGTCCCACAGGGCTGTCATTCAAATCCTCAGAAAGGCACCATGATGCTTCTAAGTTTCAACAAGCAAAGGCAACAATTAAACTAAGCAAACACATGGTCAAGGAGGCCATGAGGCAAGGCAACGGGTCCACCACGTCCTCCCCTATGTGTTGGGAGCCATTTGTGCCACACCCAAAGATGGCGCCGGCATCAGCAAACAGAGCCGTTGCCCAGCCCGAGAGATGTAGCACGCATGTACCACAGATGTCACAGCCCGCTCTCGGGGCAGGCTAATGAGTTACTGGAGGGCACACCAATCAGGTAGCAACACGAGTCTCCTGGGCATATATAAGCAGTGCATTCTTCTTCCATGTGGTCCCCTGCTCAGAGTGTTGTACAATAAAGGTTGTTCGCAGAAGAATCCTGTTGTCGCATGACATTCTTGCCGGCGGGACGTAGGGCGTGCGACACCTATGCCTCGAGGGGAAGAGAGCACAAGCAAGCTCTAGGACTCACTCGAACCACAACTGCCACAATCACTAAGCTGAAGTCTACTGGACCACACAGGAAAATATTCAAATCTAAGTTTTCTCAGCAAACAGCATCAGCAAGACGGCAAGAAACACAGAGTAATCACAAACATACCCGAGAATAGAGCCAGGCAACTCTAAGAAGGAAACGTATGAGAAAAATGGCATGATAAAGAATTTGACAATGACTTCTGTTCTGAAAAAAAAGAAAGAAAGAAAAGAAGGAAGGAAGGAAGGAAGGAAGGAAGGAAGGAAGGAAGGAAGGAAGGAAGGAAGAGGTGAGGTGAACGTCACAGCAACCTAAGCTCTGTACATCAGCAGACACTATCACAAGAGCAAATGTAACCTGGAACAGAGAATCTCATGGAAGATCTCTACAACTCAATTATCAAAAATACATACAACACAACTTTAAAACAAGGGAAGGACTTATAGCAGATCGTTATCCCTACTCACAGGAAAAGGCAATCAGAAACAAAGCTGTGGCACTTGGAACCCAACAGGGCTTCTGGGAAGAGATGGGATGGAGAAGAAGAGCGGGAAGAGTCTGCAGAACTGGACCCTTAAAAAACGTTTAAACCAGGCCTGGAAAGGGGAGCCTAGAATCTAATTCTTCCAGGAGACCCAGGTTCAGTTCCCAGCACCTACACGGTGACTCACGACTGTCTGTAACCCGGGTCCTAGGTACTCTGTCGCCCTTTTGTGTGGGCACCAGACATACACATGGTGAACATGCATACAGGTCAAATACTCATGCACATAGAGTGAAGCCAGAATTGCAAAGCAAAATAAACACATATGACCCAATATTTTTAAGGTCATTTTCTGTATAGGCAGCTGATACTGTGACTCAGAGTCATCAGCTTCCGAAAGTAAGTACAGGTCACTGACCAAGCAGTAACAGTGGGCTTATTGTATTTTTGTATTTTTTTGTTGTATTTTGTCTACTCGTTTAAACAACGTCAAGCTTGCCTCTAAGGTAAGAGACTCTTAGAATTAGGCTGAGTTAAACCAGGATGTTACTTAGTCAGCCAATCATCTCCTTTACCCGATGGTCACTTAAGTATGTGACCTTGTAAGCTTTGCTATTACAAATTTTAAAATTCCATCTATTCCCGGAACCCACAGAGCTCACAGTCAACTTGTAGAGAAAAATGAATGGACGTGCAGAACAAACACCAGGAAGGGCTATCTCTAACTGACTGGCTCATCTCTGATGGCTCCGTAATACTGGAATCTAGAGAGGCTTCAGGAGTGGACAAGATAAACAGCGGCTTCAGAAAAGAGAGTGAATCACCTGCTGCTTCGAACCAGAGGGAAAGGAGCACATCCGAACCTTTCTCTGGAACAGTCCCGGGAGAGTTGACCTTAACCTCAACTGCAGGTAGATACTAGATTTAGCCTAGATAAACGCAGTTTCCCGCGGTTCTGTTACAAATTAGCAGATAACAGGCCCAATGATTTACGTCCTTGAAGCTCAGGCTTCTTTGAACTTTGAGCCAGGGAGCTGCAGCCTTATCTTCCGATAATCTTAGCATATACGGCTCACCTGGCAGTAGCTATCAGAAGCCGGGATGAAAAGCTTTGCTCTAACCCTGTTTGCCTAGCACTGTCATAAAGTGAGTGTGATGTCACATCGTTCTTGCACACAAGCACTGAGCAAGCACGGGCGCGGAGCGTACAGTTCAGATGAGTAAGTCTATTAAAATGTCTCCAGGAAAACGCCGTGCCCTTCGTTTCTGTCTTTAACCTAGAAAAATCGGTAACAGATGTAGATTTTCTCAGTCTTCACTGGGTTCAACCAACCATGAGGATCCTCCTAAGAATCTCTAGGTCTTGCGTAGGTCATTAGCCCCTGTTGTAGAAAGTGTTGATTATCACTGGCTAGCCTTAAAATTCCCTGCCACCAACCAAACAGCAGGCACACATTAGAGCCATATAATCGATCTTATCTCTAGCACCGTTTATGGAGAATTTGAGTGCAGTAAATTATATGATGAGCCTCTGCTTGTTTCTACTCAATACACTGCTTAACTACACACTCAACCTATCACTAAGGTTTTTTTTTTTTTAATTTCCCTGATCACACGCACTCTGAAGAAGCCACAAATTAAATGCGCTTCAAAATACCTAACTAGCTGGTGCCTGAAATCCGATGCTTTTGACTCCATACAGCCCCAACGTGCAGAAAGCGCTTCGCTGAGAATCTGCCACACAGATTTACAATCTCAGTGGAATGAATCAACAGCCATGTGTGATGAAGGCAGCTGATCTGTGGACGCACAGGAGCGAGGAGCATGCCAGGATAACTGAGTCACGGACACGTGAGCAAAAGACTGTCTCCCTAGCAAATGGAAGGACGGTGGAGAGAGAACCTAGGAAGAACAACAGAGCTATTTGGTGAGAGTGAACGTAACACACAGGTAGCCACCTTAGTCAAATAAAGATGGTATTTTAAAGGAAATATAGTAATAACCTCTTTCTAAAACACGAAAAATCCGAGCAAACGGTAAATGACGGTGAAGCTGGAAGCCATCGGAAACGGTCCCTGACTGCGTCTCCAGTGCGGTGTTTTCAAGCAAGGGAGACGGTGAGTTCTCTGTACAGAAGACGGCAGGACCCAGGTGTGAAACTGCAGCTCTGCAAAACAGTAACGTGCTAGTCTGACAAACGCAAAGGTGAAGAGGGAGGGAAGAACCCTCGTTCCTGCCCTGCAGTTTCACAGTGAACGAGCAAAGCACAGGACAATTTGTTCCAGGCACTAGTTAGAGTGGTGGTTCTCAACCTGTGGGTCTCGACCTCTTTGGGAGGGACTGTCAGTCATCCTTTCCACAGGGGTCACACACCAGATATCCTGCACATTAGGACTTATATTACAGCTTCCATTACAATTCTAAACTGTAACAAAAGCAGTTATGACGTAGCAATGAAAATAGCTTTATGGTTAGAGGTCACCATAACACGGGGAACTGTATTAGGGGTCCTACAGAAAGAATTAGGGGGTTGAGTTAGAGGCATCCACAATCACTTATCAGGCCAGGAAACGCCAGCCTGCTTGAGGGAAACTAATGTAAGGAAAGGGCCCAGGGGGTATCTGGCCAGGAGTGGAAAGGTGTTCCCACAGGAGCTCCGGTGTGTCCGTCCATCAGAGAACACCCTCGGTAATCAGAGAACACCCTTGGTAATCAGAGGACAGCCCTCGGTTGTCAGAGAGACGGGGTGGCTCCCTTCTGTGAACTCTCAGTCTCAAAAGTATCAGGAAGAATTTCATTAGTATTAGAGAGAAAAACATTATGGCAGGTAAGTTGAAAATTTAACCTGCCACAAAGCAGGAGATAGAAACAAAGTCGTAACTTTAGGTTAGGCCAAAAAGAAAACAGCTAACTGCAGGAACTCAGGCGAAAAGCAATCTGTCTCCTATAATTCCCCGTCTCACCTTGGAAACACTTTAATCCACATCTTAGTAAAAGATACGGTGAGAACAGTTTTGTCATTGTTTTAAAACAGACAAATGATTCAGCAATCACTAACCGCACCATCTTCTTAAACCCCCCGAGTGAACCAGAGAAAATATGCACCCAAAGCCTGGCCACAGGTTCTCAGCAGCTACAGGTCACGGTTACCCGGGAAACACTTTGTAAATAATCATTTTTCACAGTAAGAGTGTCAAGGACCCACTCCAAAACCTCACTGTAGGAAGCACAGACTGAGGGAAATATGCCAGTGTTTCAAATCGAGAGCTGACAGCAGAGGAACGTGAGACTCAAAAGCTCAGTACCCCAGGGGCAGCAGATATTCATCTGTGTTACAGATATATTTCATCTCACTCTATTTTACAGTTTCACTCGTAGGTAGCCGAACGATTAGAATGCACTGATGGGAAGACCCCACAGCTCTGCCTCATACCATCCATAAGGAATGAGGGACGGTCTCCACTTCCACCTGGACAAAACCACAGAACTTCTGCCTCGGGCCACCAGAAAAGATCAAGGCTGGACAGAGGACTTCCACCTTCTGTGGAGACCATGGGAGCTTGGTGCTCCACATGAGCCTGGCAGTAATCAGCTGCCCTGTGTAGACCTACTGAGGGGTCTACATGCGCAGCACGACTTTCCCTACACCCAACAGTCACACAGTCACCAAGCAATGGACCAGTTTTCCCCCGTTGCTCTTACAGAGTAATATTTATTCTGGTGTTCGGTCTTAGAGCTTGCTGGTTCTTTTTTACTTGATCCTCCCTGTCTGGTGTTGAAGCCACATATTGAGCCTTTTATTTTGGCTGCTTTGCTTTTCACTTCTAAAGTTTAACTTTGTAACAACTATAAATAAACCCTAAAGGTAAAAATAAAATTCTGGACAACGCCAGCATTTGGATTTTTAAAGAATAAGTAAATTTCTTATTGATGGCAACTGAATAGTGTTGATAGCATTTTAATAATCCAGTGGATTCCATCCACTCCGGAGACTTTCCTGAGCCGTCCTACAGGCAAGTATGTTTTAAAGTTGTCCGTCTTCTCTGCTGGTCCTGTAAGTGTATTATTAAAATATATTCAAGTATAAAGAAAGAAAGAAAAGGTGGGACTCGCAGAGTCGAATGCAGTGCAAGTATATGAGACTGTTGCAGAGCAAATTCAGTTAATAATAAAGTTTGCTAGAAACTTCTAGCATTTGGCAGAAGAGATTTAGCCGGTAGAGTCCAGAGACTACAAATCACAAGACAGAAGAACGGACGGTCACACAAAAGCATATTAATTAAAGTTCAGAAAACTAAAGACCGAGGACAAAAGCCGATCGTGCTGTTCGGAGATGAGACCGTACCTTTAAACAGAAAAGGAAAGGAAAGGACAGCTGGTTTCGTATCAGAGCCCGTGAGCGTGGGAGTGGCAGCTAGTGATTAGCTACAGGAATTATCAAAAGATTCGGAGATAAGAAACTTAACAGAATCATCACAGCTCTAGCTCAAAAGCCAATTTTCTAGATAAAGAACAATATGGACTCAGAGACTGAAATCCCTGAAAGGAAAGTAGAATGCAGCTTAAATCAGTTCGTACAGCAGACTCTCCCTTCACCTGAGCTTCTGAAATAATTTTCATAGTTTCAACAAAAGTTTAATACATTTAGAAGATATTACTAACACATGGGAGAAAGTAAGAGAACAAAAATAAATAAATAAATTGGGGTTTTATATGTCATCCAAGCTGATAAAGAGATAAACTCATATACATTATAGATAAATCAGAATGGAACTGGAAAGTACATTCAAGAAACCCACAGGAAGTCAAGAAGGGAAAACATAAACCAAGAGCCTGGGGAAAAACACAGAAAAGGATGAAATAAATGTAAACATGAAGAAGACAACTCCACTGTAGTTATTAGATGTCAAGATCCTCTGACGACAGCCATCGTGTTGAGAACAGAGGGACCGAGGAATCTCCGTCCACTGCCTCGCACACCTACCTAGTCCGCACCTCACCGGCAGATTCTTAAGTGCTCAGATACCAAGGCCAGACCCTGAGGCTCAGCACACCAGCAGATTTTAAAGCTGACTTCCTGGAGCATTCTGCCAACTGAACTAGGTATCTTATTAGAAAGATGAGCAGAAACTGGAATCTAAGCAGCAAATTTCTAAATAACCCATGGGTCACGAGGAAAAAGACTGTGAGGCACAGAGTTAAAGCCCTGAACTGAGTGTAGGTTCACAGACAAGTGACACACTCCTGAGAGATTTCCCAGTCAACGCTATCACCCCACTTAGTTTTCTTGGTCTCTCTCCCAGTCCCATCTCTACCAGCCTCCAAATATCGGCTCTCAGCCCTGGCTGCCCTTCCAGAAAGGTTTCGCACTCCATGTTTCTCTTTTGTAACACTTCATACTTCCTACCCCACATCAAACTCGGCACTGCGGAATTCATCTCAGTTCAGTAACAGAAAGGCAAACCAATCAGGGCATGAGAGGACAGTAAATGCCAGTTCTCCTGCCTGCGCACAAGCTTCAGACAGTGTTGATTACAGTTCCAGTGCACGTCACTGATGGAAGGGATGACGTGAGGACAGAAAGTTAACCTGTGCCTCTGTTTTGTAGCTGTGAGGAAGGAGGGGGTACCTGAGCACAGCTGACCTCAGAGCTCCGCACACGGATGGAAGAGAGTTCTGCCCACAGGGACGATGGCAGGTAAACTAAGGAAGAAATGGGGTAGCCTGGGCAACACGTGTCTTTTGAGCCTGAAAACCGCAGCTCAGATCTATCAGCCAGGTAGAGGGAATTGTAGTAGATTTTTGCTATTTCCTATTAGAACGGGGGAGGGGGATGATCCGCAGCTAGAACACTTCAAGGTCAGATGTCTCAGGAAATGAACAGAGGAACCACTTTACAACCAA
>NC_137968.1:1868245-1998245 GCF_963924665.1 Micromys minutus
AACACAGACATGTCTCCCTTCGAGTTATCACATGTACAAAGAAACACAAAACACTCCCATTTTATACAAATGAACTAACTTCAGTACCTGTAAGGCACAAAGCACTGCATCACTGTTACAAGAAAACACACACTGGTTGCTGTCCATCTGCGTCAATACATTCATAATTACAGAACTCACCCATGTGTAACGAAAGGTCTGAGCCTGGGGTTTGCTAGGTGGTGGGAAAGCTCAGGATGATCTCAGTGGAGACGGAGAAAAGTGCAGGTAACCAAGCAACTGAGCAGAGCAGGAAGGACAGAAACACAGGCACACGGAGCGGGGCTGGCACGGAGAGGTGTCAGAGCCAGCGCCTCCCGGACACTCAGAACCCGAGTTACCACCACGTTCTAAGGCACCTCGATGGCAGCTGTGAGGGAAATAGGATGATCGGTGTGACTTTAGAATGATGCGTCTAGCCCTGTCAGGAAGGTCACTCTGGAGAAGAAAACAAGATGAAGGACGACTAGGTAGGTTGATGTAGAAGCCCAGGGGGAAGTACAGTGTCTGAAATATGGAAATAAATAACTCCTAAGGGAGTGATCCATTTAGGAAGTGCTGGGAAGTGAAAATCTGAAGTATCTCTAGCTATGGGGGCTGGGCAGGGGGAAACTGTCGATAGAACCTGGTGACCAATATCAGTGGGAAATTAGATGAAAGGTAATTCCCAAAGTATTCACTTTGGTAACTGGTTGTATGAAAGACAATACGAGATTAAATTAAAGGTTAAAACAAATGCACAAGCACTGGATTTCAAGTGTCTCAACAGACAGGAAAATAATCATCTAGACAGGGAACTAAAAACGAGTCCAGGACTCAGGACCGACAGCCACAGGGTGAGCGAATCAAGAAATAAGACATCAATACGTCAAAAGAGGCTGGGATGGCAAGTAGATCTGTCAACAGTTGCAGGACAGCAGTGAAAAAAGGAGCCAAAGTCAACCTAAGAAGAAGTAAGAGGAGTCTGGGAGGGAGGGGTAGACGGAAGAGGAAGAAACAGAGCCCTGAAGTCAAGGCTCAAAGAAGCACTGTTCTGATATTTTCCATGATGAACATTCCGTCTTTAGGATATTTCTAATTTTTTTTTCTAATTTTTCATTACGAATGTATATAGTACATTGACTTACAAGACAAAGTACTAACTACTCTAAAAAGAACCATTTCTTTCATCTTCAACCAGAATCCTGGGAGGAAATATTTCTTCACTTTATATCCTACAAGAAAATTAAAGGATGAGATTAAGCAATGTTCTTACAGACTCTGCCAGCACAGGACAGACTTGTAAGCTGAACCCAGACAGTCTAACGCTACGCCTGCGTTCTCTGCCTTCTAGACAACTAGATAATAGTTGACCAGAAACTTATTAAACTATACTTAATACATTTTTAAAAGCAGATAATTAACAGTAACACTATTAAGGAATTAATAAACACAGTTTTCTCACCAGTGTATAGAAATCTACATAAGAGAAGTTCTTAAATTTTTATCATGCAACACAATTTTCTTGTTTCAATGCACACTGCCAAATTCACCCTGAGGATTTCGAATTCTCGGGCAGAGATGAACTCACATTTCTGACAAGCTCCCAGAGGCTGCTAGAACTGAGATTAACACAGAAGCACCTGGCATGTGGTGTATCATCAGTAAGAATTGTCCATAATTATTACTAATAGTAGCATAACAGTTATTACCATTGTCACAATTTCTATACATTACTAAAAGTTACATCATTTATTCAAAGCCAGCACAAAGCTGGCACACTGCCTGATGGCCCAGAAACCTGCCTTTCAAGCTGCAGCCTCCTTCCCCCATACTGCCAATCAGACGGCTCTCCTCGGCTGGGACCCTCCCTGTCCCTCAAGTCCTCCCCAGTCTCCCTTCTCATCACTTCTGAACCACAAATGTCTTAACATGGCTTACAGAATCTTTGCCTGGGCTATTATCTTAATTACTCATCTCTCAATGTCCTCTTGGAATGTTGCCTATTTTTAGGTACTGTCAACATAAAACCATGTATCTCTAATAAATCCATATACTCCCTATGTTTCCAAAGAACTTCTAAACGAGTAGAGAAAACCAGTGTGTGTGGACAGTTCTCTTGAAGCACTTTTCATGAGTTATCTCCTTTAACCCAGGAACTTCTCATGATACAGACTCTATTTACTCTCATTATGACACATGGGAACTACCTTTGTCTAAATGATACAACAGTGAACAGACTCTATACTGCACTCACACTACACACACACACACACACACACACACACATATTGGGTTATTTACGATTTAAATGGTGTTTAGAGTATAGATTTTTAAATACTAATTTAAATAAATTTCATCCTTGTAATGCTTTTAATTAATATTTGAGTCTAATAGCTTCATGCCAGCCACTAGTTAGACACCAATGGTGATCATGTTTTTTAACAATTAGGGAAGGGGACCTAGTACCTGTTCTCCTGAGACATACAGCCTAGGGAGGGAATATTATAAAAGATAGGCTACAGGGACTACAGTTGTTAAGAACCCACATTACAGGATCAGGTGGAAGGAGCCCCAAGGCTGACACCTGCGGTCCCTGTGACTACCACGTCCTCAGTCACGCTCCTTGGCCCCGCCTTCCCTCTCTCCAAACGCCCCTCAACAGTGAAGTTGATATCCAGGAAGAATTGAACCTTATTCTACTTTACCCGACAGTGTTATAACGGGGCACATTACAGAGAATGGAAGTCAGAATGTCAACTGACACACTGTATCATGACACCTTCGAAGTAAAACTTAATTATTAGATCAAGGACATACGAATAAAACTGTAAAATCTATACTCTGGTTTTTCTTCAGATCGTATAATTTCTTATTATCATTTCTTTTCTTTTTGAGATTATAATATAATAACATCATTTCCCTCTTTTCTTTCTTCCCTCCAAACACCCCCTTCTTGCTCTTTTTCAAACACATGGCCTTTTATTTCATTAATTGTCACATGCACATATGTATAGACATATATTCCTAAGAAATAACTTGCTCAGTCTATAAAAAGTTAACTGTATGTATATTTTCAGGGCTGGCCATTTGGTTAAATCTTCTTTTAAAAATACGCTATTTAAAATTACATTTGAATTCCTTAGCTCTATTTATCCTTGGCTAACAGTTACTAACTCTCTAAAACAGAATGTAGTACAGACTACTAATTAAAGAGCTAATTAAATAGCTAATTAAAGAGCTAATTAAATAGCAATTGAAAATGTGCTTCAATGTTTCTTAAGGTAAAGACAAAATTATATGTGAAATTCCCAACAGAACTTTTATTTTAGACAATATTAACTATGATTAAGAAGAAATTAGATTCACAAATGAATACAGAGCATTTGAAGAATTAATAGAAAAAAACATTTATAAGAGTTTCAAAAGAAAAAACAATCTTTCTAACAGGGAACAAATACCTAATAGTCCGAATACTAGTCTAACAAAAACCATGAAGGTAAAATCGAGTATGAAGCAGGTCTGGGCCCCGTAGCTTCAGTCTCTTAGTTATCAAGCAGGAAAATCTCTCCAACTTTCTCCTTTCCTGTGTAAGACCAAAACTATGCAGTCTTCTGTTTGTGTTACAATTACACTAACTCAATGCAGGTCACTTGCTTTGTACCGAATCCAGATGACTTTCAGTAAACTAAACATGAGCCAATTAGTTTAAAAAGAAAAAAAAAAAAAAAAAAAGGAGGAAAAGAAAACCAGCAGAAAGAAGTCGCCGTGATGGCCGATGGGTGGGTCACACAGTGGCTAAGAACACTGAAATCTTGACTTACTTTGCCTAATACCAACCATATTACTAAAAGACAGATATTTTTGTTCTTATTTATTACATTTAGAAAATCCAACTTAAATGCACTTTCTGTTGCATGGGATAAAAATGCTCTGGGGTGAGACTGGTTGTCCCCTTGTAATGCAAATGGTTTTTGTTGGTTTGGTTTGGTTTATGGCCTACAAGATACATTATGTGTGTTTTTTGAAAACGAATAGAGGGTGTTCTGAAATCTGTAGATTTTTTTTTATAGGAAGTGTACATAAGAAAATGACACTAGTGATTTGCCCAAGACATACACACATACACACACACACACATACACACACACAAACATACACACACATACACACACATATACACACACACATATACACACACATACACACATACACACACACACATACACACACATACACACACACATACACACACACATACACACACACATACACACACACACACACACACACACACACACGTGAACTCGAGGAGACACTAATGGGAACGGAAATGACTTACTCTGCACATCCTGGCTGCAGGACTGAAATCCCACACACACGGAACAGGAAGGCCCTGAAACTGCACTGTATGCACTTTCAACTACTGCCCAGGAGACATCGCCCATCACTAGAGCTCGGTGAGAACAGAAGGCATCGATGCGGCTGTCAGGAAAGAACCATCACCTCTTTCAAAGTAGCCACAGGGCACAGATTATCCTATGCTATGATGCTCACTGCTGTTAGGCTAACTGTGGATTTATCTGTATTAAAAACGTGAAGTGAAATGAAGAAACGAGAAGCAGATCTCTGCAGAAGGCAGCTAGTGAGCACACAGGAAGCAAGCAGCGCCTGGACCGCAGAGAAGGCAGGACCCCGCTGCTCGCCAACCAGTGTAAGTGTGAAGAAGGCCGACCCCGCCCCACCTGGAAAGGCCTAAGGAAGGCTGAGCGGCACCCATAAGGAGCCCGTATTTTGGAATACATCTCTAAAGCACCTCTCCATTCCCAACACAAGTACTATAGGCAGGAGGCCTGTTGCAGGAGGGACCATCATCTCTTAGACGGGGTAGGGGGTGGGGGGTGGGGGGTAGAAGAAGGGGATGAGGAACCGTGGGAAAAGGTACAGGGAGCAATGGCTGGATTGTAAAATAGATAAATAAGATGTTGGGTACATTGGGATATAAATATTAATATGAAACAGACCAATAATGTCTCGATTATTGTCTCAATTATTCATTCTTACTTTGAGAAAATAGTTCAATTCTATATATTTTCCACTAAAAAGTTCAACAGCCCAGGATCATACAGTGTTTACTGTGAAACCAGGCCGGATGGCTCAGACGTGTAATCCCAGCTCTCAGAAAGAAGAAGTAGCTATCTGTAGGCTGGGGCAAGCCCAAGGCACACAATGTAGCCTGGGCTGTGCTGTACAATTCTATCTCAAAAAGAAATCTGTCAAAATTCTAAATATTCCTAAATGCTTTCTGTATGACTGCTGGGAACTGACGTGTCCAGGCAGGTCAAAATCCGCTGCCTCTGCTGTTTCACTATGAAAACAAAGTTAATTCATGTCTAATTTTATCTTTTTCAATTCAAACTATTCTGTCCTTCAAAGTTCCTGTAGGTTTGGAATATTTAACAATAGACATTATCTCTCCTTTCTTCTTTATATTTACAAGCCCCGCTTTTATTACGGTAACCCATGTTGTTTACAAAAGATGTTTAACCTTGGAAGAAACTGTTAGGACCACATTAGCAGCTACATGTCTCCCTCCAACAGCGGAGAAAAGTTTCCATGGAGACGCAGGTCCCATGGCCGCCATGGGCCCCAGACAGCTATTGCTAACTGTGTCTTTATACCCGGCCAGTCCGGCTGTCACCTTTATCTTCCTCTTTGTGGTAGAAGGTGCTTATTAACCTAAAGATCTGAAATTAGTCGAGCACAAAGGGTAGGAGACAAGGAGTATCTACTCCAAACTGGGCATGCCCAGTCTGTCCATCACAGGAAGATCAGTCAGCCTGTTAACCAGGAAGCAGCACCCTCATCTTAGATTCCTAAGCACTTCTTAAAACACGAAATTAAAATAAGCGAAACTATACACATAAAAACAAAAGCCACTTTAAAAAGAACTTGAAGATTTTAATCTGAGCAGAAGGAAGTACTCAATGGTGCCACTACCTCTACCACTTAACGTGGACATATATGTTAGATGCATTTATTCTTACTACTAAAAAACTAACAAAAACCAAGTTCCTCATATTGTGACCAAATATTTTAATATGAAACATTCCTATGAATACTGAGTCCTAAAGGAAACAGTGAATATAACGCTAATTTATTATCCTTTAAGATAGCAGTCTTTTACAATCTTTCATTTTTTTTCTCAGAATTAAAATTTCAAAGTTAATGAAGGCCGGTAACATCTGCACAATTACGACCAGACTTTAACATTCAGAAGTAAATAACACAGAGATAAAATGCACAGAGAACCAAGGCCACAGCGGTTTCTCTGCCCAATGCTCGCTATATACATACTGAAGACCGCTCCACAGACGGCCTCTTCCTGCTCTGTGTTGCACGGAAACCTGCGTGTGCCTGTACAGTTACGATATGTTGCACTTCACATTAACGTCCCATTCCCAGCACTTAAGGAGTCCCACAAAGAGCAGTTACCATAGCTCCTCAGCCCTTGCACCAAAGACTCCCACATCAGAGCCCATACTTGAACTTGATTGTTTACGTTCAATTACAGGTACCGAAGTGATTTGAATCACTTGACTTTGTGCTTTGCTCTGCTGAACCAGGCTCATTTAAACAACAGAACCAGATGGAGAGATTTATATATCACCACTAATGTCTTAGCAGGGTGGCCAACCTTTCGTCTCATAGACTTTAAAGGTGCAGGGACCCAAGAAGCGCAATGGTAGCTTCACAGCACTTTTAGAATAAAAGCTTAAATCATGTTAAGCCTAACTTCTGACCTAACACAGCCCTTACAGGCTGAGAGTTACTGTAGCCAAAGTGTTAAGTACATAAAGCTGTTAGAAGCTAAATGATAAACATATGCAAATACATTTCTGCAAAAATACTCTATTATGCATTAGATGGCACCTGAAGTAAATAAATCTGAGGAAACATTAAAAGAATATTTGCAAGTATCCACACTCAATCACAGCTATCAGCCTCAAGCTACACTGTAACACACTGTTTCTGACTAACTCCCAGTTGACTTCTCAGTGCTTGAAAACAGAACTGATAATCAATACTGAAAAGCGAACGTGATGATCCTATCACAAAATCTGTTTTAAAAACAAATTGAGTTTCAGTACCTTCAGTATCCTCTTGAAGAAGAGGAAAACAAGCGTCTAACACACTTTAAATCTAACCTAACTCCTAAGCAGTAACACTGAAGTCCGGTGGTGGGGTCTATCCTTGGACAACTGTTACAGACTGTGCCAGGCACTCTCCAAACCCAACGGCTGGGCTGAGCTCCTTCCTCTAGTTCCTCTCCTTATTCTCTGTGATATACATAAGCAAAGAAAACACTCAACTGCTTTGGGTTTTTTAAAATGACAGTGACAAGAGCCCCTTAAAGTCAACAGACACACAATCCAGCTCTTTACGGGGCTCAGGACTTTCTCTCCACAGCTCCTAACTGGCCTGTCTTCCTGACGGCACCTGTTCCTCCAACACAAGTCAAGCAGTGAACTGCGATCGAGCGTCTAAGTGACAGACAGCATGTGGCTCCACCCGAGAGTGGCAGTCCCTGTGTTCAGCAAACCATCCTGACCTCAGCTCTGGACACTCGCAGGCTTCGCTACAACAGGAATGGTCAGGCTCTAACCACCGGCAGCCTAGTCCCCTCCCACACCGCTCGTGTGTCATGCCAGACAGCAGGGATGGCTCTTTCTGACATGGCACAAACACCTGCCACAGATGACGAAGGCACCGGCTCCTTTCCATCCTCCATAGCTCAGCCAGCAGCATCTTCCACAGTCACTGGAAATTTCCGAATATTCAATGCAAAACAACGCATTCATAATTTATCAACATGGAGGTCAGAGTTCCCTAAACAATACTAAATTACCCAGGTCAGACAGGAGCAGCCTTATTAGCTTAAAGCCAATTTAAAAAAACAAATTAAGCACGCCTATAAATAACTATGCTTTCGTTTGATGCCACGTAGTCCACATCACTGACGACAATCAGCAAAATGAAAAGGTGACACAGAACACCACATGGAACGCAGGCGACCTTAGCAGACAGCGGGAGTGGAGAGACACCAGTTCCTCCTGTGGACGGTCCCGTTTCCTGTAAGCAAGTCAGCCCACCAGAGCACCAAACAGGCTAAGCAAATAACCAAAACAGCAAAATAAGATGCACTTCTCTATGTGTGTAACTATGATCATTTCAACTCTTAACCTTATTACAAATAATGAAATACGAGGTCAAACAGAGGAGATTGGAGAACAGATCATCCAGAGACGGCCTCACCTGGGGATCCACCGCACTTGCAGCCACTAAACCCAAGCACTACTGCTGATGCCAAGACGTACTTACTGGAAGGAACCAGATATGGATGCCTCCTCAGTGGCTCTGCTAAAGTCATACAGATACAGCTGAGCATGCCTGCAGCTAACCATCAGACTGAACGTGGGGACCCCAATGAAGGTGCTAAAGAAAGGGCTGAAGGAGCTGAAAGGGTTTGCAAAATCATGGCAAGTAAAACAATATCAACCAACCAAACCCTCTAGAGCTCCCAGGGACTAAAACACCAACCACTGAGCACACATGGAGAGACCCATGGCTCCAGGTGCAAATGCAGCAGAGGATGGCATTGTCTGGCATCAGTGGGAGGAGAGGCCTTTAGTCCAGTGAAAGTTTGTTTTCCCAATGTACGGGAACGCCAAGGTGCTGAGGTGGAGAGGGAGGTTGGGAGAGGGAGCACCTTCATGGAAACAATGGAGAGGAAGGGGGATGGGAAGGGGAAGGGGATAACATTTGAAATGTAAATACAGAGAGTATCTAATAAAAACTAAAATTAAAAATTATATAAAATACTGAATAATATTTATTATTAAAAGGTTCAGAACTTTTCTGTCAAATTTTTAGTTTTGTTTTTATGTACATTTTAAACTAATGTACTTAAAACACTGTTGTTTACCATGTTTTGGCATTGATTGAGAATTCTTATGTTTTTTCCAACCCAGATGATTTTTCTCTTTCAATTTAATGAAAACCGTTCTCTTAATTCTTTTCAAGTTAATTATCTTGAGTGACTATCAATTAGTATATTACTTATATTTCAGAATTCTTCTTTACTATAATAAACTCCATCAGATTTGGTGACACACACCGAGGTCCACGCCTGTGCACGCCTGTGCACGCCTGTGCTCCCTCCTCTCTCTGTACCCCACAGCCTGTTTTGTCTGATTAATGTGTTCTCTGGTTATAGTCTGTTCAAATATCTCTCTCCAGTGAGGTAAAGCAGATACCTCCTGTCTACCTTTGAATACTGACGTTATACTTCACTTTGATAGACAAATAAAATATCAGCTGTGTATCTAATTCATTCACACACACACACACACACACACACACACACGGACATTAGGGATAATCATAAAGAAAACAGAATCATTGAAGATTAGTCGTTCCAGGTGAACATCAACAGCAGCCACACTGAATCACTCACTGAGCACACTGTAGGCAGTGACAGGACAGCTCACACACACACACACACACACACACACACACACACACACAGAACACACACACACACACACACACACAGAGCACACAGAACACACACACACAGCACACACACACACACACACACACAGCACACACAGAGCACACACACACACAGCACACACAGAGCACACACACAGCACACACAGAACACACACACACACAGCACACACAGAGCACACACACAGCACACACAGAACACACACACACACACACACACAGAACACACACAGCACACACACAGCACACACACACACAGCACACACAGAACACACACAGCACACACACAGCACACACAGAGCACACACACACACAGCACACACAGAGCACACACACAGCACACACACAGCACACACAGAACACACACAGCACACACACAGCACACACAGAGCACACACACAGCACACACACAGCACACACAGAACACACACACACACAGCACACACAGAACACACACACACAGCACACACAGCTCACACACACACAGCACACACGTATCGGTATTGACAGGATACTCCACACTGCAGTTAACACATTCGCTGCCTTATGTGTAAGTACTGGACATACAGTATATAATTTAATCTGAAATGCCAGTAGGTCATGAAAATGCCACAACTAACGACAGCGTTGCTTTCCCCCAGGCTAACAGCAAGTAGCTAAGTCAGACCAGCTCTCGGCCTCGACACATTCTAGCATGTCATCCCAGTATGCAACCAAGAAAAATGGAGGCTATTCCATCATAGAATTACACAGAAAACAAACAAACAAAAACATTTCCTGGAAGAGAGGCACTACAGATAATGCTTATAAATATACTTTATAAACATGCCTGTAATGAAGAAAATCAATATGTATGTTTTAAATACTTGAATTATATCCATGGTTCAAACATTAAAATGTGTGGCCCATATAATCTACAGGAAACACCCATCTCAGCTGGAGATATAAGTTAGTTGAAAGTTTGTCCCAGTACAGCATAAATCAGAGATGGAGGAAAATGCCCGTAATGCCAGTGGGTGGGTCAGGGATAGGGGTCTATATAAGGAGTCTGAGGCCGTCCTGGGCTATCTGAGAGACCATTTCTAAAAGAAAGAGAGAAAGGGAGCCAGAGAGACAAGATGAATCTCAGGAAAACGTTTTCTCATCCTGTTCATTAAGAACAGATTTAATAAAGTAAATAAAACTAGTTGTTCGAATGGGAACGCTCCTCTTCCCCCACCCCTAAGTTTAAATACTTGGTCCCCAGATGGTGGAACTGTTTGGAAGTGATTAGCCAGTGTGGCCTTGTTGAAGAAAGTGTGTCACTGGAGCTGGCTTTGAAGTTTCAGAACCTTACACCATTTGCAGTTAGCTCTCTCTGCCTCCTGCTTCTTGGACAGAATGTAAGCTCTCAGCTACTTCATCGCCAAGCCTGCCTGCCTGCCTGCTGCCTGCCTGCTGCCTGCTGCCTGCTGCCTGCCTGCCTGCTGCCTGCCTGCTGCCTGCCTGCTGCCTGCTGCCTGCTGCCTGCCTGCTGCCTGCTGCCTGCTGCCTGCTGCCTGCCTGTCTGCTGCCTGCTGCCTGCTGCCTGCTACCTGCCTGCCTGCTGCCTGCCTGCTGCCTGCTGCCTGCTGCCTGCTGCCTGCCTGTCTGCTGCCTGCTGCCTGCTGCCTGCTACCTGCCTGTCTGCTGCCTGTCTGCTGCCTGCCTGCTGCCTGCTGCCTGCCTGCTGCCTGCTGCCTGCATGCCTGCTGCCTGCTGCCTGCTGCCTGCCTGCCTGCTGCCTGCCTGCTGCCTGCTGCCTGCCTGTCTGCTGCCTGCATGCTGCCTGCTGCCTGCATGCTGCCTGCCTGCTGCCTGCTGCCTGCTGCCTGCCTGCTGCCTGCCTGCCTGCTGCCTGCTGCCTGCTGCCTGCTGCCTGCCTGCCTGCTGCCTGCTGCCTGCTGCCTGCTGCCTGCCTGCTGCCTGCTGCCTGCCTGCTGCCTGCCTGCTGCCTGTCTGCTGCCTGCCTGCTGCCTGCTGCCTGCTGCCTGCTGCCTGCTGCCTGTCTGCTGCCTGCCACACTCCAACTTGATGGCCATGCACTCTCACAGGTGCTCTGAAACTATAAACTCCTAAATGAGTTGCCTTCATCATGGAGTTTTATCACAGCAAATTAAACATAATTAAGACCAGAGTAAAGTGCTAACGACTTTTTACAAACTATTTCTAAAACTAAAACACAGACTTGTGCAGCTAAAGAAGCAGCGAGGCTCTCAGTAAAGACGGAAAGAACATGAGCTAACTGCGCTGCCCTGGCGTCTGTGGCGGAGGTGGCAGCCACCACTGCACTGTAATAGTCACTCATTTAATCTTTAGCAGAAGTGGGTTTCTCCTTGATGCCTGCTTTATATATCACAAAGTTTAAAAGAATCTGTACCTGCCCTAAAGTCAAATTAGATAAAAACGAGAAATAGGTGAAAGGATTATTTGTAAAGTATCAAGAAGTATCATTAAGTACATACAAATTTCATATGACAGTAGCTGGAATATGTAGAGAGAAATAGCACACAGGGTTACATCCGAGAACTATTTACAATGTGAATTCACTACATGAAGAAAGAGTGAACTAAGTTACAGGATACGCGACAAATAAAAAAAAAAATGACTTTGTATAGGAGTTGGACAAAGAGAACATGCTTAACTCAAGTTTGGTGCATAACCTTCTATACTGACTGGAAAGGAGCTGTTCTTGAGATCCGTTCCTGCAAGGTCTCTGAGAATCCTACTGATGCACCAACAGCGTCCATTCCAACGCTGTGTGTAAGGACAGGATGCTCTGGGTCCCCCCATCCTCCTTTCTGCCTTCTTCATCCAGTCATTTTAGCTTCTGACACTTCTCCTTTCCTTCCCCACATGACCTGCTCCACGCACCTGTTTGACACCATTTTCTATCTTTTCTCTACTCAAGGTTGTGTTCAAGAATATTTCTATATACTTTAACTTAACTTCATGTATTCATCTCTAATTCCATATAAATGTTTTAAAGAAAATAGACAGTTTCCTGTATCAAAGGGAAAAAACAGAATATACCAGTTCGTTACATTAAAAGATAATATATGGTTTTAGAAAAGTGTTCCCTAAATACAAATGTACATTTTGAAATTTCTGGTAAGATTTTTCATTATTTCTGAAAAATTCAAGGAATAAAAAAATACTTAACAAAAAAAACTTAACAAATTAAATAAGCAATCTAAGAGGTTCAGTGGTAGAAAAAAAAATCAACCACTTAAACTTTCCTCAGGAATACAACTGACTTTCATTTGCACTTAATTACACCTAACACACAGGAACAGCTCACAAAGGAGACAAGCTGCCTGTATGTGTTGCCAAGGGAGTCACAAACCATAATCATACGACACGTCTTTCATTTTTAGCAGATTAGCACAACTGTCGGCAGCAGAACTGGACAGCGTGGCCTGACTTTCCTTTTGCTTTCCTGACAGATTAGGGTCTGCTCTCACATCACGTGCCCAGGGCAGCGTGAGGTTCCGGGGCTGGGCGGAGGAGCAGGGTCTCCAAGCTGCCAGCGAAGAACATAACCCTCATGATTTGAAATTATTCAACTGACGAAGTTCTCAATCTTTCTAAACCTTCCAACCAGTTACACATTTAAGGAAACAAAACAGAAAGATTTCCAAATGAATAAGGTAACGAGGTATCAATGATCAGTGCAGTTTCAAACCAGGCAGAAGATACAACCACGTAACTTCCAAAGTACAAGCCAAGCCAGTGGTTTATGGCCCCCAGCGAGCTAAAACCTGACCAAGAAGTCTGATAAGAGGATTAACAACCTACAATAAAAGCAAGCTATAAAACAGAATGAATGAAATGACATAGTCACTGGTCACTGTCACAACGAATAAACCTTCAAAACCTTCAGTACATGGGAAAAAGTCATGAAGACAAGGAGGTGTTTTCACCATCGTTACAGACTCAGAAAAGAGACAATGTGGAGGAGCAGGGAAGGAACCGGGAAACACACGTGTGATTACCACAGGGCTTTAGTTTTCAAAACTAAAGCAGAAAAATAAAAAGACCATTTTTTAAGAAGGTCCAATATGAAACAATTGGAATATGCTTAAAACTGCAGAACACCAAACTTGCAGAGTGCTAAGATAGTAAATTTTATGTCATGCTTTCAATATAAGTAAGAAAACATGCTTTTAAAAGAACAGTGCATAAAGAAAGCACACAGTTGTAATAATTTTGTTATGAAAATTATTATTTAAATGTTATAAATATTATATAACATGTTATATAAATATATAAATTGGGGGGCATATGCCTTTAATCCCAGCACTCTGGAGACAGAGGCAGGTGGATCTCTGTGAGTTCAAGGCCAGTCTGGTCAAGACTGTGTTCCAAGATAGCCAGGGCTGTACATAGAAACACTGTCTCAAAAAAAAAAAAAAAAAAAAAAAAAAAATATATATATATATATATATATATACACACAGAGACATTATATTTATATACTATGAATCTACTTATATAAATATATAAATGTAAAACATGAAATACATGAATACAAAAATGAAAATAATTCGTATTTAGAAAAGGTCCATATGTTGTAATATACAACATTAAGGAAACCAAAAGAGGGCTGGAGGGATGGCTCAGTGGTTAGAGCACCGACTGCCCTTCCAGAGGTCCTGAGTTCAAATCCCAGCAACCACATGGTGGCTCTCAACCATCTGTGGAGGGATCTGATGCCCTCTGCTGGTGTGTCTGAGGATAACTACAGTGAATATGTAAATAAATCTTAAAAGAAAGAAAGAAAAGAAAACCTGGGGAGCCAGCAGAGGTGAGTGGTATCAGCAATCCCTGGGGCCCACTGTTAGCTGTGCCCTGGCACTCCTGTCTGGAGGAGCATCTCCCCCATCCCCCATACGGGATACTGGAGGAGGCGTGGGAGGCAGAACTCTGCAAGGGGGACAGTGAAGGGGGCAACATTTGGGGTGTAACTTTAATTTTTAACATTATCTTTAATCTTTTTTACAGTCTTGTTCTGCCCTCCCACAGTTCCTCATCCCATTTCTCCTCTCACGCCCCAGTCCCACCCTCAGCCCCATCTCTAAGAAAATGTCCCCAACTCACCTCCACCCGCAAGACCTCCTCACCCCCTCGGGCCTCAAGTCTCTTGAGGGTTGGGTAAATCTCTCACTGAGGCCAGACCCGGCCGTCCTCCACTGTTTATGTGTCGGGGTCTCATAATAGCTGGTGTGAGCTGCCTGGTTGGTGGCTCAGTGTCTGAGAGATCTTGGGGGACACGGTTAGTTCAGACAGCTGGTCTTCCTATGGGGTCGCTCTCCTAAGCTTTTTCTAGAGTTTCCTTAATTCAACCACAGGGGTCCCTGACTTCTGAGGACTGGTTGTGTGTAAGTATCTGTATCTGGCTCTGACAGCTGCTTGCTGGGCCTCTGGAAGGGCAGCCATGCCAGGCTCCTGTCTGTAAGTTCACTGTAGCCTCCGGAATAGTGTCAGACTTTGGAGTGTCCGATTGAGCTGGATCCCACTGGGCCCCCTTTCCCTCAGGCTTTTCTCCATTTTTTTCTCTGCAGTTCTTTCAGACAGGGTCAATTGTGGGTCAGAGTTTTTGACTGTGGAATGGCAACCCCATCCTTCCACTTGATGCTCTGTCTACTGGAGGTGGGCTCTACAAGTTCCCTCTCCCCACTGTCGGCCATTTCATCTAAGGTCCCTCCCTTTGAGTCCCGAGAGTCTTTACCTCCTAGGTACATTCTAGAGGGTCTCCCCACCGCCTACTTCTTGAGGTTGCCTGTTTCCATTCTTTCTGCTGGCCCTCAGGGCTTCACTCCTCTTCCCCCACCTCGATATCTGACCATGTTCCACCTTTCCCATCCCTGTCCCCTCTCCCAACCCAAATCCCTCCCTCCCTCCGCCATTGTGGTTGCTTTCTTCTCCCTCCCAAGTGGGACTGAGCCATCCTCACTTGAGTTCTGTGGACTGTATCTTAGGTGTTCTGTGCTTTAATATTTATTAGAGCGTCCATACCAAGCAAGTCCTTTTGATTCTGAGTTACCTCATCGGGATGATATTTCCTATCTCCATGGCTGGGAGATTTTTAATGGCCGCTTCTATTTTCTGAGGCATTATAGAACTATTCAGAGTTTACCTGACTGATTAGCTTTTGTAATTGACAACTGTATAGAAAATCGTTCATTTCATTTAGATTTTCAAATTTTATAGAGTACAAGCTTTTGATATAATGATCCTCTGGATTTCCTCGGAGTCTTTATTAAGTCTCCCTCCTCATTCCTGATTTTGTTAATTTGGTGCTGCCTTTGTGCCTTTTAGTTAGTGTGGCGAAGGGTTTGCCAAAGAACCAGCTCATTATTTTGTTCATTCTTTGTACTTTTTTCTGTGTTTGTAACTAATTGATTTCATCAGTTTCCCTGATTTTTATTATTTTCTGCCTTCTATTCCTCTTCGTTATACTTGTTTTTATTTATTTATTTTTCCAGAGCTTTCAGGTGTACCTTGAAACAGCTGTTATGAGAACTTTCTAATTTCTTTGTGGAGACACTCAATGCTATGAACTTTCCTCTTAGCACTGCTTTGTGTCCCGTAAGTTTCGGTGTGCGTGCCTTCATTTTCATTGAGTTCCAGAAAGTCTTTAATTTCCTTCTTTATTTCTTCCATGATCCAATGATCATTGAGTAGTTGCTTAGTTTCCATGAATATTTAGACTTTCTGTTGTTGAAGTCCAGCTTTAATCCACGATGACCTGGTAACATGCACAGTATTATTTCAGTCTTCTTTTATCTGTTGATGTTTGCTTTGTGACTGACTATATGGTTGATTGTGGAGAAGGTATATTCTTTTGTGTTTGGGTAAAATGGTCTATAGGTAACTCTTACTTTAGTTTGAATCTTAACCTCTGTTAGTTTCATTATTGTTCTGATTAGTTTCTGTCTTAATGACTGTTCCATTGGTGAGAGTGGGTTTTGAGGTCTCCCACAATTTGATGTGTCTTAAATTCTAGCAACGTTTCACTTACAAATGTGGGTGCCTCTGCATTTGGGGCATAGATGTTCAGAACTGAAATATTCTTGTGAAAGATTATTCCTTTGATGAGTATGAAGTGTCCTTCCTGTCTCCTGATTGCTTTCTGTCGAAAGTCTATTTTTATCAAATATTAGAATGGCCACCCCAGCTTGTTTCTTAGGCCCATTTGCTTAAAAAAACATTTTTCATCCCTTTATGCTGAGATAATGAACTTCTTTGTTACTGAAAAGTGTTTCTTGTATGCAGCAGAATGATAGATTCTGTTTACCTTTCCATTCTGTTAGCCTGTGTCTTTTTACTGGGAACTGAGTCCACTGGTGTTGAGAGATATCAAAGACAAATGCCTTTTATTCCCTGTTATTTTGATGTTGGTGGTATTGTGAACATGCACATGTATGAGTATGTACATGTGTGTGTGTGTGTGTTTCTCTTCTACTGGTTTTAATGGTGTGAAATTATTAATTTCTTGCTTTTTCTTGAGTATAGTGAGCCTCATTGGGTTGAAGTTTTCCTTCCAGTGTCCTCTGTAGGGCTGGGCTAATGGAAAGGTATTGTTTGAATTTGGTTTTGTCATGGAATATCTTGTTTTTTCCATCTATGATGAAAGTTTTGCTGGGTATCGTAGTCTGGTGACATCTGTGGTCTGTTGTGGTCGGTAGGACCTCTGCCCAGCTCTTCTAGCTTTTAGAGTCTCGGATGAGAAATTGAGTGTAAATCTGATAGGTCTGCCTTGACCTTTTCCACTTGACTTTGTCCATCCGTATCCCCTTGATCTTTTTTTCTTGTCTTACTGCTATGGCTAGAACTTTACTATATTGAATAGATACAGGGAGAGTGGGGCAGTAACCATTCAATTAATTAACTTGGCAAAATTCAACAACAGCTTTCCAATGTAACAAAACCAAATATATAGAGAAAAAGAACATGGATACATTTCCATCCACAGTAGCCTCAAAGACAGTATCTTGGACTAAATGTAACCAAGGAGGTAAAAGACCTCACAAGGAAATTTTTGAGCCCGGAAGGTGATTAAGACACTAGAAAATGGAAGAACATTCAAGGCTCATATATTAGAATTGACAGTATGAATGCCAAAAGCCATTTACAGATTCCATACAATACCAATCATAATTTCCATCTCATTCTTCACAGAAATAGAAAAAAGTCTATCCCCCAAATCATATGTAGCTACAAAAGGCCTTGGGTAAACTTTAAAAATGAACAATGTTGGATGGCTTACCATGCCAGCCCTCAGCAAATTACAGACCCAGAAGGCACCACACAAGCTTCCAAGGGAAGAACGCAACCGACAGCCCTCTCCAGTCATGATGCCCATGAACCACACAGTGACCAACATGGCACCAAAGCCTCAAGGGCACAGCAGTGGCATGCATACACTGGCAGTACCAGCAGCTCTAATAGGATTTTCCCTCTCGACAAGAGGGAAACCATGCTTGGAACGGAAAACTTAGCATAGTACCCAGGGCTAACGAATCTATAGATCATGAAGGAGAACCTATAACCAGCACTTAACTAAATCAGAATAATTCCTAACTACACTCTAGATACTTACCTTTATACCCATAGATAAGTGTAGTTTTCACCCCCTCACCAAAAAAATTCCCTCTTCAACTGACCGAGACCATTACAGAAAACTATAATTAATCCTAATGCGAAGAACAAGAGACATGTGACACCCAGTCCCATCTGATACATCCATAATGTAATTCAAAACCTGAGGCTGAAGGATCGCCAATGTAATCTTACAATAAGAAGAACAGAAGGGTATCACTTTTAATACAAGTCAAATACTTAGTGTTCATGCTCGTTCTATATAAAAGGCTTCTTCATCGAGTCTGATTTAGAATCTGTCACCTATAAGTATTTCCATGGCAAGACATAATCTATATAAAAAGAAAAGAAAATATAAAATAATGACCTATAGGCCCATATATTCATCCAATTCTACAAATATGGACTAAAATATTCTTATATGAATTTTCTTTGGCAGGCACACAAATAAATCCAACTTGATCAAGAGAGATTGTCAAAAGAATATGTTAGCCTAAGATATTTACATATAAGATTCATTTCTGGCCTCAGATCACTGAAAATTAGTAAGTTTTAGCCATTTATTTCAATGAATCTAAGTCTCAACTGCGCACAGCTAAACCAGCTAACAGAACACTTTATGTCTATGAGGACCTGGTGGGGTGTGAACCTAGCACACCGGGCTAGAAAAGGTCACACCTCTGAGTTTCCTCTTCCTTTCAGGAGTCTCTAGAGCTGTGGCTCCAGCCCATCTTCCAAACCCCATGGGGGATGGGAATCAGACATCTACAAGGTTCAGAAAGGCAGCGAAGTTACAGCTATGAAGTGTCAGTGAGATTACTGTGGGGTTAGGGGTCAGCGCAGCGGAAGCAGCTCTAGGAGAGCGGGGTCCACTGCTCTGAAGCACAGACCGACTGCTAGGAACACTGTAGGGAAAAGGATCGTTCCATCTTTCCATCCGAGTTCTCAGCAAACGAATGAAGCAAGAAAGCATAGCCTCCAAACCTTGTTAAGTCCAGCCTCATTCTCAGTTTACTGCCAGTCACCATGGCAACGGCAAACTCATTCTACCAACATTGTTACCATAAGGAAGTCAAAGTAAAATCACTCAGATATTTTTATTCAAAACTTCCAGTTATGTGTCCTAAATTCTTTTACTCCAAAGTGAGTTCATAAACTTTGACAGATGTTTTATAATTATGTTTAAATATTTAGTCAGTAAAAGGATGAAGGGGTTTGTTTTGTTTTGTTTTAAAGAAAAAGACAGAATGATTTCATTCTCCTCCAAAACCAGGGTGGTCCATGGGCAATTTGGGTACCAGTAGTGTTGCTGAGGAAACAAAGTGAAAACAGGTGCCATCAAATTCAAATTAAAGATTCAGTTCTATTTTAAACCACCTTAAACAACATTTCTAAAAACTTTCCAACTGATACTACTAAAAATTTGACAATATTTTATAACAAGAAAAGGATTATAAATTGTCTGTAGACCATCAAATTTTAACTGTAACAAATTTGGACTGATTGGCAACACTTCCTTAAAAAATTATTCCATTAAATACGCGCATCCTTTTAAAAATTAAATGAATATATACACAATGCACAATAAAAAGTAAGAATCTCTGAGAATGTAAACAAAGAATTTTATAACCATAGATTGTTAGACTCAACCGTCCTCCCTCCATTACAAAATAAACTTGTTTTCATAAAAACACAAAAAGCAAACAAAATCTGCAGAGAATTTTAAAACTTAAGAACATAAAAGAAATTTAAATCCACAACCTGTTAAAATATATACAGTGTATTTAGCAATATTATACTAAGCTTAACTTTTCCTCTTGGGACTAATTATTATATAATCTGTTGCTTAAATTTCATGAAATTTCGCTACCAAAGGAAATCAAATTTTGTTTCTTATTTTGATAGAGTAGAGTATAAGTATTCTTTTAGCAACACTTTCTATTCCTCTTGACAGATATTAACTGTGATACACACACATTTAAATAAATATGAGATTAGTAATATACATAAGTTTGTTTAAAACTAGTTCCATTATTACTATTTTGTTACCTTTCTCTACATTAGAATTTCAGTTAACATACATAATGCATAGGATGTTACTGATGTTCTCATATGTGCATGTAGTAATGTTCATGTGTGCATGTAGTAATGTTCATGTGTCCATGTAGTACTGTTCATGTGTCCATGTAGTAATGTTCATGTGTGCATGTAGTACTCTTCATGTGTCCATGTAGTAATGTTCATGTGTGCATGTAGTAATGTTCATGTGTGCATGTAGTAATGTTCATGTGTGCATGTAGTAATGTTCATGTGTGCATGTAGTAATGTTCATGTGTGCATGTAGTAATCTTCATGTGTGTATGTAGTAATGTTCATGTGTGCATGCAGTAATGTTCATGTGTGCATGTAGTACTGTTCATGTGTGCATGTAGCAATCTTCATATGTGCACATAGTAATCTTCATGTGAGCATGGAGTAATTTTGATTGTACTCATCCTCTCTAGTAATCTTGGATACTTAATACGGTATTGATGACAAACCCTTTATTTCATTACAGTTTGCCTGTGAAATGAGCAAATGAGAAAGAAACAAACGGATGAAGTACACAGATGTGCAAATTCTTGTTAATATGACAATTCCAGTGAAGAGTCCATTTGTAGGTACATGAAACATGCAACTAGAAACTAATTCCTCTCCTTGTCAATTCTGACAGAACAAATAGAACCCCTAAGTACCCTGAACCTTCAACTGACGACAGCCCCGCTGTTCTCCAATAATCTGACTGTCACTCTGAATATTTCAATTATTCAAAGCCTTATTTTTTAGCAGAGTACTGGAGAGACGCAAAGAGGTCATTAGTGTGAAATCAGAACTTCCTTCCACTAGATGGATTCTTTTCAATACTTAACCACAAGGACTTTTATTTCCAAAAAAACTACAAAATAAAGTTTTTAGTATTAACAGATGAAACGCCTATAAAACCACTATTTCTACCTAAAACTTATTTTTTTATCTTATACATTTTTTAAATAATAAAAACAGAATCTCTTTCAAACCTGTGTAGTATGTGTATTGAAGAAAAGCACACAGGGTATTGTGTGAAGGTGAGGCCGATATAAAACCTCCTTTGTAGTTGAATTAGACGGGTCTTCAGTAACCCCCGCGCGTAATTACGAACTTACTGTACTGCTCCTTTGCTTACTTTCAAAGTGACTAATCAACGTCAGAGAAAGCCAACCATCAACTGGAACGGGTTTCACATTTCCTTCGCAAAGACACGTCAAAAAAGATGAGTGAATTTTACTTTAGTTAAAAACCTCTAGCCTTTGGTTAGAAATATGAAGTGTTTTCTATTTCGTTCCAATTAAATGTCAATCGTATCCAGCTTTCCAATTGTTTCTGCTACCTGATTACATATGCCAACTATTTTTCTAATTATCCAACAAAAAAAAAAAAAAAAAAACGTAAAGGGAAGTATTTTATATTCTAGTTCGCATCTAATCATAAGCTAGTTTGATAGCTAATAACATATCAACTCCGGACAAAGATGTTTCCGTTCATTCGTAAGTCATTTATACTTTAAGCAATGAATGTAGAAGGCAAGGATGGATGTCTGAGTTTAGTCCTTCAGATTTCATAGATCAGGAGGTAATCTTTGCTATTTGTCAACATACATATGACCATGCCACTCGGAACATGCCTGATCTGGTCGACTGCCTCACATTTACTATCTATCTCACAGAACCAGATTTATAACTATAAACTGCTTTGCGAGCAACGTTCTGGGAGCCAGAAAAGAGTCTTCTCACACAGCGTGATTGGATAATTTTCAGGTAGATGCATGCGTGTGTGTGTGTGTGTGTGTGTGTGCATACATGCAAGTGTGTGTGTTTGCTGCAGACCTACTACTACACTATCTGACAGAATTTCCCATCTACAAAGTCAGCATATCTAATTTCTTACCTATCACTCTTCAAGCACTAACAATTAGGAAGAAGAGGTCTGAGTTTTATCATTCCTGGACTCACAAAGTTCAGTAGTAAGAAAAGGCTATAATGAGCGTTAAACAGTGTTTTAAGTGTGTGCATGCACACGGGTGTGCCTGTGCAACTGTGAAGGGCTGAGAGTGACCTGCAGAACCTGAGCTCTGCTTCCGTACGGGAACACGGGAGACTGGTGCCAGACACGATAACAAACGCTTTACTTAATGAGCCGTCTCACCAAACCCGAAACAAATTTCAATTATTTCCATCAAGTTCTTAAAACAATTTCTCCAATAAATTAAAAACATGATCTTCTATTATCTAAGACATGTAACTTTTTATTTTGAAATTGTATTTTAATTATGTGGTTTCTTTCTGTCCTCCAAACCCTCCCGTATACACCCCTCAAATCTGTTCAAAATCATGTTCTTTTAATCTGTTTGAACATTCTCAAACACAGTGAAACTCATGACCTCTTTTTTAATTAATTGTTACTGAATGCATATATGCACTTGTACACGCATGTATATTCATAAATATAAACTGTTGAGACCATTTAATGTCACTTGCAGATGTATGCTTTCAGGGCTATTGAGCACTGGACACCGGCTAGTCTGCTCTTCCCTGGGAGGACTCCCACTCCCTGCTTTCTTCACAAACCACATACTTTAGTAGGAAGTTATTTCAACTATTTGGCGATACAACAATTCAGTGAGACTTCTGGGGAAATGCCCAATTTTAGCCCATTCTGATCATCAAGATTATCTGATCATCTACTATTGCCTGTTAGAGTCGGGGAATCCTTTCAAAACACTTCAAACAAATCTAAAGTTTTCACCAAGAATATTTATAACTACTGTGAAATGTTTCAGAGGCTTTACAAAAGAGGCTACCATCTTTTATGCTTCTCTTAAGAATAACACATTCCGTAATTGTGGTATTCAGCACCAATGTCAATACCATCAGAAGTCTGTAGTTAATTTTTGGTGATACATATTTTAGTTATCGCCCATAAACTTTCTTCCATCCCAGAAACTCAGTTTTATGGCCTCAATATATCCAGATACCTCAACGTCAAACATGAGAAGAACTGGATTGGTCTGGAGAAAGCAAACTTGAAAGAACCATAAAAAAATCAAACAACAGACGCCCACTGCCAAGCTCGAGATCCACTCACAAACTACACTACTACATAAAGGAGATTCGTTCCTCTTATTCGGGGCAAAGAAAAAAGACAGAAAAACAAACAAGCAGGATTCCATACACCAAAGCTGAAATGTCTGCCCTATAGTTTACAGGAATATGTTTCTAAGTAAAGCATTATTTCCCACATGGCAGCCAAAAGATACGGTCTGAATCACCTAAGCCTAAATAAAACAGATTAATAGAAATTATGAGACACTTCCAACTCAGAGCTCGATACCCCCAAAACAAGAAAATAGTTCCTATTTTCCACTTCACTGCTTTATATATATTTTACTAGTATGAAGACATCATCTTTTCTCTTTTCTCAAGGACACTGATGCTCCTAAAATTGGCAAGGTATGTGGGTCCATTTCTGGGTCCTCAATTCTACTCCACTGATATACCTGCCTGTCTCTGTACCAATACCATGCGGTTTTTATCACAATTGTTCTGTAATACAGCTTGAGGCCAGAAAAAGTGATTCTCCGAGAAGTCCTTTTATGGTAGAGAATTGTTTTCAATACCCTGGGTTTTTTGTTTTTCCATATGAAATTGGGAATTGTTCTTTCTATCTCTGATTAGAATTAAGCTAGAATTTTGATGGGGATTGCACTAAATCTGTAGATTGCTTCTGGTAGGATGGCCATTTTTACTATATTAATCCTGTCAATCTATGAGCATGGAAGACCTTTCCATCTTCTGAGGTCTTCTTTGATTTCTTTCTTCAGAGACGTGACGTTGTCATACATATCTTTCATTTGCTCGGTTAGAGTCACGGCAAATTTACAGATGAGAGTGACTACCTCACGTCGTATGGATGAAGTGACAGGAAACTGTGAGTTGTGAAGCCGAGGTGGGGATGAGAAGGGAACCGTGGTAGTAACTGTAGAATAATATTAACATAAGTGATGCCCCTGAAAAGTAGGAGAAGTGGGGGCTGGAAAGAGGCTCATGAGTAAGGTCGTGCTGCTCAAGCACAAAGACGTGAGTTCAGATTCCTAGCTCCCACATAAGAACGCCGGGGAAGCTGGTATACATCTGTAACCCCAGCCTACGCAGATCCCAGGAGCTCACTAACCACCAAGCTCCTGGAAACAGAGAACTCCAGATTCACAAAACCTTCTCTCAGAATCTACTGTGGAGGAAGATACAAGACTTCTGACTTACACACACAAACACACACACACATACAAACACACACACAAACACACACACATACAAACACATACACAAACACACATACAAACACACCCACACAAACACACACACAAACACACACAAACACACATACAAACACACACACACATACAAACACACACACAAACACACACACACAAACACACACACAAACACACATACATACACACAAACACACACAAACACACACAAACAGTAGTCTTTAAAAGATGAAAGCTTGTGAATATTTTATAATTATGGAAAATGGTTAAAGTTATTCAATGAGTCTGGGTCTGCACAGTTTTAGAACCAGCCATGGCATGGTTGCTCAAAGGCTGCTAAACAGTCTGTGAGCAAGTGCACCAGCACTAACCTTAACGGGAATACACAAGCCAAAATGACGACTGCCAACCTCTTAGTCCTGCCTAGGACTAGGAACCAGACAGAATACTTTATGCTGCTTCTGAAGCAAAAGTAAGGACTTGTAAAATACACACTTGGTGTTCACACATGAATATTTTATAAACATACTTTACATCTATTTTCCTACGCTTGATAACTGGACTTACACCTCAATTACATTCCCTGTTACCTAACAAGGGCCTTGGGCAATCACTGGCCTACTCCTATTTAAGCTGCCGTGAGTCCTTCCTGTACGTCTAAGTCAGATGAAGTCTCTGGACTGCGGCACTTGCCATTTTTTTCTTCCACTTCTGTCTTTTCCGTAGCTGCCAAACACTTTAAGTAAAGTCTACTCGATGCTTCCATTTCCCTGCTCATTCCTCTTGTCTTGGTTTCTTTATTATTTTTTTACGTTTCGAATATTATCCCCCTTCCCAGTTTCCCCTCCACAAACCCCCTATAACCCCTCCCCCCATGCTTTTTTGAGGGTTCTCACCCACCCACCTACCCACTCCCTCCTTAATGCTGCATATGCAGATGGAGCCATTCTGACTGGTGTGAGGTAGAATCTCATGGTTGCTTTGATTTGCATTTCCCTGATAACTAAAGATATGGACATTTCTTTAGGTGCTTCTCAGCTATTCTATATTCCTCAGTTGAGAATTCTTTGCTTAGCTCTGTCCCCCATTTCTAATAGGGTTATTTGGTTCTCTGGAGTCTAACTTCTTGAGTTCTTTGCATATATTGGATATTAGCCCTCTATCAGACTTAGGGTTGGTAAAGATCTTTTCCTAATTTATTGGTTGCCGGTTTGTCCTGTTGACAGTGTCCTTGGCATTGAAAAACTTTTCTCGGTTTCTTGAGAATTCATTTCTGCTCTAACACTTTATTTAATCACACTCCTAAAAGCCAATCGTGTCCTTTAATCTGATGCTCTAATTCATACCGAAGGCAAGGGTAAGAAAGAAACCACATATTCTGAAGGAACATCCTCTCTAAGGCCATCCCTTGTCTAAAGCACCAGATTCTCCTAATGCTTTTTGGCTTTCACTTCACAATCTCCTCCAAATCTGTAAATGTGGACAACTACTATACCACCCTTCTTACACCCATCTCTCCCCCAGGCACTGTCCAGACCTCTTCTTCTTGACACTTGACAGACACTGCCTCAGAGTCTCAGCAGCGAGAAGTAGCGAATAGTAAATGCAATCAGGTAATGAGAAACAATTCCACTCACCCCGATGTCCAGGGGTTGGCAATAGTGTAGTACTTCTAAATGCACATGTGTATACCAGTGTTCAAGGTTAAGAAAACCACAACTGTAATTTTTGGCAGGTTAAATACATTTTAAATGAAGAAAATATCCAGAATGTTTTCTTTCTAAAATGCCTGGACTGCTAAAAGAAAGAAAGTATCTGACAATCTGTTCGTTATTAATTGCATGTTTCTGATATGGTTGATTATTTAGACTTGATGCAATCATTCAGCTGGTTAAGACTGTTTACTGATATGAAGTTAAAGATACAGTGTATAAACTGCAGTGTAAATATGTTTCTTAAGGCTAAAAGATCTCTCTCTAATAGAGTTCTTAAAATCCTATGTAGAAATAATACTGTGCAAAAGAAACAAAAGCTAAATTCATGCAGAATTGATGTGAGAGGTGGAGGAGGAGGTGGAGGAGGAAGAGGAGGTGGTGGAGGAGGAGGTGGAGGAGGAAGAGGTGGCGGAGGAAGAGGTGGCGGAGGAAAAGGTGGCGGAGGAGGAGGAGGTGGAAGAGGAAGAGGAGGTGGTGGAGAGGAGTTGGAGGTGGTGGTGGTACACCATGCCCATCCCTCAGGGCTTGGGGGGTAAAAGCAGGTGGATCTCTGAGTTCAAGGCCACCCTGGTCTGTAACAATCAGAGCTACACAGAGAAACCCATCTAGAGAAATAAGAATAAAAGTTCTGACCCAAGACTAATGGACGGCAGGAGCTGAGCTGAGCTGTAAACGTTAGGATGGCTCTATTTTGGCTGTTCTCTGCTGCTGTAAAATGTTCTTTTAAACTCTTTGTCTTTAACTGCAGATTAGATATGAAAACATTTTATTTAAGCCACTTATTTTTTATTTAAAATTAAATACAACTACTGCATGTCACTATTATCATTCTAACCAACTAGCCACCCTTCTTTTTTTATTTTATGTGAAAACCTAAGGAGTCTATATATCAATGATGTGCAACCTTCAAAGCTTTGTGACATCCACCAGGAGTAAAAAGGGACAGCCCCACTTCAGCATAACTTAATACACAGTTGTTACCTCTGCTTCAAGTAGATGCTCAGCCTCACTTTCTAGATGAGGTACTGGCTAACAGTACAACACAGAACATTCTCTCTGGCCCAGCATTTCCCACGTACTTCCCTTGCTTCTGTCCTATTACGCTGTGATATACATGTCTCTGCTATGGCTGTGTCCTCAGGCTGTGAGCCAGTCCCCAGTAGGCAGCAGGTCTTAGTGAGCTCTAGCTGAAAGCACACATACGTGGTCCCTGCCGCTTGGCCCAGGAGACGAAAGCTGCAGCTTACACTAACAATCCTAGTGCTCGCTGAGCGTTCTAAGACCATAGCAACTCCTCTACTCATGATCTGCAGAGAAGTAATTCGATAAAGGGCACTGCAATAAATAATGTCAGAGCCATATTCCCTCACGCCTGCTAAACAACCTGAGAATCTCACCTTCAAAATACAGGAATAAAACTGTAACTTGATTTGCTCTACCAAGTGAACTGATATCACACCAGTTACTATGGATACTGAAATGTAAGTCGCACCGTCGACATTGTCGCTCTCATAACTTTTTCATTGGAATATTCAATCCTAGTCCAGGAGAGTAAATATGAAACTCTCCTTGTGTGTAACAGAAAAACACACACGGAATATCACCCCGCTATGCACCTTCAGGTCTGTTATCTAACCGATCTCGTTTATATCTTACTGTGTTCGTTTATAATCATCAATCAGTGCCGTGCAAAGGGCGCTCCGGGGAAAAGGCAATTGTATACTGTTAAAAATGGAGGCCATAGACGAAGCGCAGTCCATGGTCTCAATGACGCAAGCTAAGCAGGAGGTATAGATAATACGGGCGAGAGCCGTGGAAAAATAAATACCGTGATTGAACTGGAGGCAAATGGAAACCGTTCAGATTGGCTTCGTACAGTGTTCCACGGACATATGATGTCCATATGTCCGTTACCAACAACTGAAACATGGGACATAACCACAGCCAGGGCTAGGAGGGCTGTAAGGACACGCCCAACGCCAGTCTCTAGCACACCACGAGCAGTGTAACCGGCTGCAGATGCCAGGAAGTCGGATAAGAAGTCAGAAGCAATAAGCAAAGAGGAAGGAGTCAAGTATAAATGTCCCTCTCCCTACAGAGCACGGAGAGATTTACACTAGAAAAAGAACGTGGCCACAGAAATGTTAAGACGTAAAGCACAATTTCTTCCCTTTGGGCAGTTTCCAAAAATATGAATCCTTTACAACTACCGATGACAGTTTGACTCAAAACTGCAAATGCTTCAAGAGCCAAGGACTGTGGAAATAAAAGAATTACATGACAAAGTAACGTCCAAATAAACGTAAATATGACCTTTCAAGTTTCAAACTGTGAGACCAAAGCAGAATGACCTCAGGATGTGACAGAAATATTACGAGGTCTGATATCAGTGTGAACATGTCACCAAATTTCTTTAGTATCATTCATGAGACAAAAATCCCAGTTTAAAGCAAATAGGCAAAGTCACGAAGGACGATCAAACAGCAAGGCCAAAGCTAAGAAAGAAAACCATGAAAAGCAGTGTTACCATCTAGGACCTATCTGTGGCCCTGGCATTTCAACGAATCAAAATCCAGCTGTTTCTAAATTGCATTAAAATGATCTGAGCTGTGATGTGTAAATATATCAGCTGTCACTGAATACAACTAAACAGAAATAAAACCCAGCCGCACAAACACAGGGCAATTTTATAGTAAATATCAACGTCACTACTATTTCAACCCGACTCCCCATTCTACCCCTGAACCCCAAACTTAAAACCAACTACAATTTCTTGAGTAGCGGCAGTGCGGTTAGGAAAAGGAAGCTATGCTTGTTTGTACGGAGTCTGCCATCTCGTCCCTGCCAAAACACTTGTTTAAAAAGTCATGTAATATTTCTATTAAATTGTAAATGCAGCCGACAAGGAAATGGTCTACTGGCAATGCACTACCTTTGTGGCTGTGCCAACGGGCCTACAGCAAAACAGTGCACATGGTAATTTCAACATGCATTCCCAAGGAACATAAATACCACAGAACCTGAGTAAGATCCAGGAAAAGCAAGGAAAGTTTGCCCAAGTTTTCATGCTTGCCTGTATCAATTGTATGTCATAGCTAAAGCAAAATAGAAAAGCATCCACATATGTTCAACAAGCTTGTGAAGTTGGATCATATAACCCTGGGAAAACTATTGCAGCTTAAATCTGTGTATTTCTTGTTAACCACTGTAACAACTTGCTAATAAAAATTAAGAGAAACTGAGGGTATCAAATGAACCAAAATGTACGAACTAAATACAAGTCCTTAAAGATCATAATGAAAAGTATTAACAAGAACATATGTTCGGTATAAGCCACAATTGTTATGTTAAATTACTTCTTTCTTTAATATCATTTATCTGATTACAGAATGTAAGAGATTCACAAACCTTCCAATGAAAGTGGTGATGTGTACGTATGTCACTATGATGCTTACAAAGTCACCTTTATCATGTATTCCTTGCTTTTCACTAAGGAGCTCAACCTTGCGTAATTATGCTATTTACATGAGCTCAGCTGTAATGAAGGAGGTTCTATTCATATAAAAGTCATACTGAAAACTAAACACCAACACACACAATCTGCATGACCATAGTCAATATACAGTTCTCTAAGACAGCAAGCAATTCTTGTATGCTATTGTTGTTGTATGTGTGTGTATAAACATAATTCCAAAAGTCAACCTTGATAGCCTATTTGTTACAAAACTATTAACGATTTGCAAGTGTTGTGCACTTGAAATTATAGTCAACACCTGTCAACACACCGATCTCCAAGCCACAAATTCACTGACCTTGTGTGTTTTCTGTAACAAGTGCTACCTTAGCTCTCCACCCTGGACGTCACTGTAACCAAGAATGCAGAGTATCTGCAGCAGTCAGCAAACTAACACACAACTGCTTTTAAGACAGAAATCTTCCAGATGACCCAACAGTTCCGTGTCCACAGGTCAGAACTAGAGAGTGACAGTATTCTCCTTTTAATTTCCTTTATTAAAAGGACAGGATCTAAAATACTCAAAAAAATCAATTTAAAATTTAAATAGATTGCGTTACATAAAAGGGAGGCTACAGGGAAAAGAGGGGTGATTCAAGCTGTATTTTATTAGCACTTACTGTCAAGGTTTTTGTTTATTTTCCTGGCCCTAAGTTGTTAGTAAAATATGTAATACTATTAAGAAGAAGAATCTGAGCTTGTGTTTCATACTGTCACCACAAAAGAGCCTTCAAGATAGAAAGGGGAACCTGGCTCACATTCACAGAGCAAAAATATTTGACTTTTGAGTACTTTTATACATAGGTCACTATGTCAGGTTCAATTCACAGAACACGTGAGGCACACTTGTTTTAAAGCAAAGATCTAGCAGGAAATACAAGACAAATGCACTAAAAGCTGCTTGACACACTGCAGATAACATAGGGGGTTTCGGAGAAAGAGATCTGTGGTTCGGTTTGGTGGCTTGAGGCAGGTCTGGCATGGGTCTCACATAGACCAGGCTGGCCGTGAGCCACATCTCCCTCTGCCTCCAGGGATTAAAGGTGTATGCCACCACATCCAGCAAGACAAGGACATAGTTTAAAGAGCTAACTGAAGACCTCTAGTACTAATCAGACTTATTAATCTAGACTTTTCAGATGTTAAAATAATAATAATAAACACAAGGAGAGGAGGGAAGACGGTGCCATGTTCACAATATATAATAAATACATACGCACATATATTTCAGATTAAAATTCAGAATTATTAATCACTGTGATAAGGCAAATAGTTAAAAAAAAACATAAATCTTCTTGAAAGGCCTGTTTTTATTAGTGAACACAATTGTCAATGACACAGCTCAGCAGGCCGTGCTTAATCCTCCAGACCCTCACTGTGAACGCACACCGTCCTCTGACTTCTACACAAGAATCATATCCCCGACTCAAATAGATCAACAAATCAAGTTATTCTTAAAAACTATCTTACAAAAATGCACATCTTCCCCAACACTAAAATTCAAAGGGCCCGACTGGTTGAATTCTCTGCTAAGAAAAAGCTCATTTTCCACTGTCAGTCATGGTTCCTTAGCTGGGCTATTCAACAGGCCCAATGAAAGGCAAGAAAAAGGAAACCCTATGGCTGGGAGACGGGGAAGACACTTGCCATACAAGCTTGAAGACCTGAACCCCAGGAACCTACCTGTCAACTTAGGGTTTCTACAGCTAGAAAGAAACACTGTGACCAAGAAGCAGGTCAGGAAGAAAAGGGTTTCTTTGTCTTACACTTCCACACTGCTGTTCATCACTGAAGGAAGTCAGGACAGGAACCCACACAGCACAGAAACCTGGAGGCAGGAGCTGATGCGGAAGCCATGGAGGGTGCTGCTTAGTGGCTTGCTCAGCCTTCATTCTGATAAAACCCATGGCTACCAGCCCAAAACAGAATCACCCACCATGGGCTGGGCCCTCCCCGATTCATCATTAATTGAGAAAATGCCTTACAGCTGGATCTCAAGGAGGCATTTCCTCAACTGAGGCTCCTTCTCTGTGATAACTCCAGCTTGCGCCAAGGTGACACAAAACCAGTCGGTACACGATGGAAAGTCAAACACAGTACAACTCCTGTGTAGTTAGAGCGCTTTGTATGGAGATGGGGGGCACAGACGTGAGAGTCCCTGGAAGCTGTGGGCCGGCCTTGGATAAGGAGTTGTGAGCAAGAGACTGTCTCAAACAGGACGAAAGGCAAGGCCAAACATCCAAGGTTATTCTTATTCTCTGGCCTACACACGGAACAGACACACACACATCCTCTCTCAGTCACTGTGGCACACAGGCGGCCATAGACTCTTTCCTCAGAAAGAACTGTAACTAGCATCAATCAGGAATCATTATGAAGAACTTGATTCATTCATGAAAACTACAAAATAGTGCAAAACGGTACATGACAATTCTACTGCTGTAGTGTAGGTGCATTTCAGATATCTCATCTGAACTAACAACTCTGTGAAGTGAACGTAGGAGGGACCATCGCTGCTAATTTGAAGACAAAAAACCTCACTGTGTATCTAAGAAAAAGATCCGTCTGGGAAGTCAGGCTGCCCAAGAAGCTGTGTGCTTATTACGCGTGTTTGGTAGGGTCATAAGCCTAAGAATGGTCAAAGGGCACCAGATGGTTAAACTGTCAGGGCGCTTACAAGCCAGCGAATAACCTAAGTTTGATCTCTGAGTTCAAATCTTGGTTTTGCTACTGACAGGTTAGGTCATATTAACAAAAAAATGTTAACCCTTTTCTTAAAGGTTTCATCTAAACTACTTAAGCTACCTAGTGATATTTCAAATATATTTTTTTCACTGTCCAATTCTAGTTAGAGCCTTTGGGGGGTCACTGTGTAGGTTTATTTACCTTACCCACCCACCCCCAACACACACAGCATTGAGAAAAACAGAAATATAGACTGCCGCTGTCAAGGAAGACCTCATACTTGTAAACAAAGTCTGAGGGGACGGAGAGATGGATCAGCACTGGCTGCTCTTCCAGAGGACCCAGGTTTGGTTCCCAGCAGTGGAGGCTCCCAACTAGCTATGCCTCCAATGCCAGGGGACCTGATACCCGGGGCTAGCCGCTGTGGGTAACACACTCACCAGACGTGCACATTAAAAAAACAAACAAAATCTGAGTTGGGGCTGAAAACCCAGCAGGAGTTAAAATGACAGAAAAAGAAAGCATCTATGACAGCATCAATAAAAATAGCGCTGTAGGTCCACAGGGAGTGACATGATTAAGACATGAGGCCTTGTTGGAGCAGGGGCAGCCTTGTGGGGAAAGCGCATCTCTAGAGCACAGGCTCTGAGGTCTCAGGATCTCAAGCCAAGCCTAATGGCTGATATTTCTTCCTGCTGCCTGCCGTTCCAGATACAGAACTCAGCTACCTCTCCGGCACTGTGTCTGCCAGCACACTGCCATGCTTCCACCATGATGAAAATAAACTAGAACCTCTGAACCGTAAGCCAACCCAATTAAACCTCTTCCTTTATAAGAGTTGCTGTGGTGTCTGGAGTCTCCTGACAGCAGCAGAACAATAACTAAGACAGTATCCTAGGAAGACGGTACAATATAGCGTATCTAGAGGACTTTTAAAAGAGAAATACTATATTCTAATATAGTTTTACTATCAAATTAGTATCAATTCAAACTCAAGTGAGTCTTAAGATCATTAAAGCAGGGACACATACTACAGTTTCTTTCCATCTGGTTTAGAGGCAAATTTAATGTGTTAAGGTACTTACTTGTTTGGGAAAGATTTACAAAGGTTAGAAATAAAATGGTTACAATGTAAGACTCACCTCTAGAACTTAGCTAGAATGTTGTAGATCAACTGTAAACCTTTCCTCGAGACTTAATTACATCTCATTAGAGAATCATCCCATGAACATCCTGCCCAAAGTACCAGGGGTAACTGACGCTCAAAGAAGAGTGAAGAGTTCCTGCTCCTCTGCTGACTCTGCTACGTTTCGTGTTCTTTCCAAGCAAATAATTTGTGTTACTTTTACTTTTTCATAGTTCCAGGGGAGTTTACATGTACAAAGGTAATATATATGGAGTACAACTGTACCACTGAAATAATTGGGCTTCAATCTGTCACTTAGATTTTTAAGTATTTTTCAATACTGTAATTATCTGTACCATCGTAACAGCTTTGCAATAATAAATACAATTCCCATTTATTCCTCATTAGATATTCAAAAGTATTCCCTCTTTTTCCTTTATTTACTTTACTTGCCTCTCCACACACCCAATCTATCTTTTCTATAAATATGCATACAAACTTTACTTATCTTTCCTAGGGTAACTACAGCCACTAGATGGCAATGTGTGTGTGTGTGTGTGTGTGTGTATGTGTATGCGTGTGTGTGTGTGTGTGTGTGTGTGTGTGTGTGTGTATGTGTGTGTGTGTGCGTGTGTGTATGTGTGTGTATGTGTGTGTGTGTGTGCGTGCGTGTTCGAGTATGCGTGTATGCCAGAAAATCTCACATCAGTATAACCTAAACACTGTATCACTACAAATCCTAGAGACAACAAACGACTTTAATAAGCAAGATATATATATACCTCAAATGCAAAAATTACCACAGAATCAGAGGCAGGTACTGTGATTAAAAACAAGTTTATTTTTAAATAAACACTAAATAAATAAATACTTTTAATATCAGCTTAAGGAACATAGAAGAAGAAGTAAAAGGCACAGAAAGGTAGGAACTGAGGACTATAAGTAAGGACTAGTTTCTTAAACCTTTTCCAGTAACCTTTAGAAGGTAATGAGCTAAAAATCAAGGAAAGAAGAGAAAGTCTCTTCTACTGAAAAGCAAGGACCCTGTGGGTAGCGTCTTATGCAGAGAACAGTATTTGTTACAAATCAACAGTTGTCAGATCTTTCCCTACAATTCACAGTTCAGTGAAGGATGGTCACAGACTAAGTTCTGCACAGTCTAACCTGCCGCTGTCTCTGTTCTATCTTTACAAAACTGCAAAACTGAAAACCAGTGCTTTAGTAAAAGAGTTTTCTTACCCTCATCGGATGTATATCAGCATATGGAGGTTTCCCTTCTGCCATTTCTATAGAAGTAACGCCAAGGGACCATATGTCAGCCACACAGTTGTAACCTGTTTCCTGAATGACCTCAGGAGCCATCCAAAATGGAGTTCCTATTACAGTGTTGCGCTTTGCCATTGTATCCTGCAATGATGAGACATAAGCATTAGTGCTACACAAACACACAAAATAAAAAGGTTTAACAACATATTCCTCAGAACGCGATGGGCTAGTAACACATTCTATTCAAAGTCGACTATTCTCCTAATGTTGAAACTAGTTATGACATGACATATCTTAGGAATGTCACACTGTGAAATAAAGAGTTCTTGACTCATTATCATGATAGGATGATGGCAATGAAAGCAACAAACCAATATGCCCAGAGATCCGTCTTCCCTTCCATCAGGGTGAGCGTCCTGATGGCAAGTGTGCTCAGTGCCTTGTGATCCTCACATCGCAAACAGACTCAGATATGCGTTATTCTGCATAAGAGTTACAAACTACCCTCTATACTCCCCTAACTATCAGTTTAGTCAGTCAGCCCTGAAAAACGGTCAAAATATATACAAATTACTGAAGTCAACTTACTGTTAACTGGCCAGCCACTCCAAAATCTGCAAGCTTTGCATGCCCTTCCGTATTGAGGAGAATATTCCCGGCTTTTATATCTCTGTGTATTTTCCTCATAAAATGCAAATATTCTAATCCTTTCAATGTAGATTTTAGAATAGTTGCAATTTCATCTTCTGTTAACTGGAAAAGAATATTTTTAAAATCATGTTGAAATACAATGTTAGATGGAGTCACATAAGACAATATCAGTAACAAGTCCTTCTCTTCGTGTGTGTGTGTGTGTGTGTGTGTGTGTGTGTGTGTGTGTGTGTGTGTGAAGAGTTTCTCTGCGTAGCCCTAGCTATCCTAGATCTAGCTCTAAAGACCAGGCTGGCCTCAAACTCAGAGATCCATCTGCCTCTTTCTCCTGAGGATTGGGATTAAAGGCATTTGCCACCACTAGGCACAAGTACTTAACAGCCATTAAACCTCTATAAAACAGATCAAGACTGATAAATCACAAAATTCCTGCCCTCTACACAATGCATCATTCTATTATTACATACTTTTCTTTAGAATGAAAGATTATCAATTGCTTTAAAATCATCTGTGATACCCATAAAAAAAATGCATATCCTAGGAATCACCTTGACTACAATTCATCATTTCCCTTTGGACCACTACAATCTCTTTTCCACTAATTATTTTATTTACCTTTAAAATAATCTTACAGTGCAGCATTATATTCTAAAATAATAACAAGAAAGTACTTTATCTTCTTTCCAGCTTCCTGTTATTAGAAAAAAAAATTCTAGATCCCTTATAATTTGCTAAACAAAACAGATGGAAGGGATACACACACACACACACACACACACACACACACCATGTAGATCAGCAAGCTCTACTGATATATTTATTAGTTTACATGTGTGTATGTGGTTAAAGAAGAGGACAATGAGTTTACAGAGGGAGGGTAAAAGATATAATTACATTTTAATTACATTTTTAAAAAAATAAAGGTTTCTAAACATGAAATTTAAAAAAATCAAATTCCAATGTACAATGAAGTACACTGAACCTCTCCCAGGCTCCCTGACTTTGAATCACGTGACTTCCTTCACTGTAGCCTTGATTCAAACATGTGACAGGCAGGCCACACACACACAGCACAGACCATCTCGGTTCAGAGTTGAGACTATTGCATTGTCTTATGCAGCATTTTACTATACTATAAAGAACTTGGCTTCTAGAAATACACTGATCTAGAACAGTGATTCTCATCTGGAGGTTACATCTGATAGCCTACACATCAGATATGAACATTATTATTCATAACAGTAGCAAAATTAGTTACGATGTGGCAGGAAATAATTTATGGAAGAACTGTATTAATGGGTTACACTTCTGACTTTAATTTTATTTGTAAAGGTTACCACATTAATTACAACTTAAAATTAGGGCAGAACATCCAACAATTCTGCCATTAGTTTGAAATATGGGAAGCAGTGTGCTTCTGACAAGACCTCTCACTGAGTCATGATCTGACTTGACTAAAGGAGTTGACAGGCTGAACCTGTGAATCTATAGGAGTAACAAACGGTGTTCATGTGAAAACAGTCTGCCTGTAACAAGTAAGTTTACACTCGTTGAGACAACAATCATTTTAAATAAATGTCTGTTGAACTGGGTTATACTCTACAGATATTGTTGAACATGCTTAATGAACAGTAATGAGAAAATTAGTAGGCCCATGCTTATTAAACTCACAAACTATTTCAGGGACTAGAGAGATGGCTCACCAGTTGAGAGCATAAACTGCTCGTGCAGAAGACACAAGCTTGGGCTCTAGCACCCACAACAGGCAGCTCATCTCTCTTATAACTCCAGATCCAAGACCTGACTCCCTTTACTGGCCTCCACTGGTACATGTGCACCTGTGCACAAATTCTCTCCCTCCCTCCCACCCTCCCTCTCTCCCTCCCTCCCTCCCTCTCTCCTCTCTCTCTCTCTCTCTCTCTCTCTCTCTCTCTCTCTCTCTCTCTCTCTCTCTCTCTCTGTCTCTCTCTCTCAAATATAACTAAAACATTGATGATCTACCTGCATTTCGCTCTGACCTAATAGAGGTGGAGTGGGTGGACCAGAAACTACATTTACTGCACTATTTTCCTGTCAGTAAGAATTTCCTTACACAAGTCAATCTGCTCCTCTTCATTTCAAATCATCCTCTAATCAAAACCAATACAGTTTCTAATCTCTCAGCATCTACACATAAGCAGGACTTGGTTTTACACTGTATGGTACAGTATTATTTTAATAACTCATTTGAGTGCTGACAATCAAAGGAATATTTGAGCCTTCTGGTTTCCACCTGAGCCAGGAACTGACTGGAGCCAGAGCACTTAGTGCCCAGCCCCTGCTGGGAGAGAGCTGTTCCCACACAAGCGCTGACACACCTGAGAGCACAGGAGAGACCACCACCTCTGCTCAAATTGCTGTTCTTGGGACACAGGAACTGAGGGACTGTTTGGGAAAGGATCCTTCCAGTTTCTGTGTGTACACTGTACTATACCCAGACCCTGCTGAGAGAGAGCTGTTCCCACACAAGCGCTGACACACCTGAAAGCACAGGAGGGTCAAGCCACTGTCAGAATCAGCAAGACCAGATAACACCAGAGATAAGCAGATGGCAAGAGGCAAGTCCAAGAACCTAACAACAGAAACCAAGGCCACTTGGCATCATCAGATCCCAGTTCCCCCACCACAGCAAGTCCTGGATACCACATCACACTGGAAAAGCAAGATTCTGATTTAAAACCACAACTCATGATGATGGAGGACTTTAAGAAGGTCATAAAAACTTCCTTAAAGAAATACAGGACAACACAAGAAAACACGTAGAAGGCCTTAAAGAGGAAACACAAAAATCAACCAAACAAACAAATCAACCAAACAAAGGTGCAGGAATTGAACATCCAGGATCTAAAAAGGGCAAGAAAACAATGAATAAATCACAAAGAAACATAACCCTGGAGATAGAAAACCTAGAAAAGATATCAGGAGTCACGGACACAAGCATTACCAACAGAATACAAGAGAGAAGAGAGAATCTCTGGGGCAGAAGAAAGCATAAAAAACAATGATACAACAGTCAAAGAAAATGCAAAACACAAAAAGCTCCTAACCCAAAACATCCAGGAAATCCAGGACACAATGAGAAGATCAAACCTGAGGATAATGGGTATAAAAGAGAGTGAAGATTCCCAACTTAAAGGGCCAGAAAAAAATCTTCAACAAAATTATACCAAAAAAACTTCCCTAACCTAACAAAAATGACAACCATAAACATACAAGAAGCCTACAGAACTGCAAATAGATTGGGCCAGAAAAGAAATTCCTCCATCATAAAAAAGTCAAAACACCAAATACAAAAAAAAAAAAACAAAAAAAAAAAAAATCTTAAAAGCAGTAAGGAAAAAAGGTCAGGTAACATATAAAGGCAGACTTATCAAAATCACACCAGACTTCTCAACAGAGACTATGATAGCTAGAAGATACTGTACAGACATCATACAGATCCTAAGAGAATACAAATGCCAGCCCAGGCTACCATATCCAGCAAAATTCTCAATTAACATGGATGGAGAAACCTAGATATTCCATGGAAAAACAAATTTCAATCAATATCTTTCCAGAAATCCAGCCCTACAAAGGAATATAAATGGAAAGCTTCAACACAAGAAGGGAAATTACACCCTAAAAAAAAGCAAGAAAGTACTCTTCATTGAACTAATCTAAAAGAAGATAGCCACACAAACATAATTACACATCTAAAAGCAAAAAAGAGAAAATAATCATTGGTCCATAATATCTCTCAACATCAATGGACTCAATTCCAATAAAAGACATAGACAAATAGACTAGAGACATAAAGAGGACCCAACATTTTGCTGTATACAGGAAACACACCTCGGTGATAAAGACAGACACTACCTCAGAGGAAAAGGCTGAAAAACAATTTTCCAAGCAAATGGGTCCAAAAAACAAGCTGGAGTAGCCATTCTAAGATTGAATTAAATAGGCTTTCAACAAAAAGTTATCAAAAAAGATAAAAAAGGGCACTTCATACTCATCAAAGGAAAAAAATCCAGCAAGATAAAATCTCCATTCTGATTATCTATGCTCCAAATGCAAGGGCACCAGCATTCATAACAGAAACCGTACTAAAGCTCAAAGCACACATTGCACCTCACACAATAATAGTGGGAGACTTCAATACTGCACTTTCATCAATGGACAGATCATGGAAACAGAAACTAAACAGAGACACAGTGAAACTAACAGAAGTAATAAACCTAATGGATTTAAGATATCTATAGAACATTTCATCTTAAAACAAAAGAATATACTTTCTTCTCAGCATATCATGGTACCGTCTTAAAAAGTGACTATACAAGTATGTCACAAAATAGGCGTGAACAGACACAAGAAGACTGAAATACTCCTATGAATCCTATCAAATCACCATGGACCAAGACTAGCCTTTAATAACAAAAAAACAAACAAACAAACAAAAAAAAAAAACCAAATAACGGCAGAAAGCCCACATACACATGGAAGCTGAACAATGTTCTACTCAATGATAACCTGGTCAAGGAAGAAATAAAGAAAGAACTTAAAGACTTTTTAGAATTTAATGAAAATCAAGGCACAACATACCCAAATTTGGGACACAATGAAAGCAGGGCTAAGAGAAAAACAAGCTCCAAGTGTTTCCAAAAAGAAACTGGAGAGAGCATACACTAGCAGCTTGACAACACACCTGAAAGCTCTAGAACAAAAAGAAGCAAATGCCAGCAAGGCCAGTAGATGGCAGGAAATAATCAAACTCAGGTCAGAATTCAACCAAATAGAAACAGAAAGAACTATACAAGAATTAACAAAACCAGGAGCTGGTTCTTTGACAAAATCAACAAGATAGAAAAACCCTCAGCCAGATTAATCAGAGGGCACAGAGACAGTATTCAAATTAACAAAATCAGAAACGAAAAGGCAGACATAACAATAGAAACTGAAAAAAACTTAAAAAATCATCAGATACTACTACAAAAGCTTACTCAACAAAACAAGAAAATCTGAATAAAATGGACAATTTTCTAGACAGATACCAGGTACCAAAGTTAAAACAGAATAAGATAAACCATCTAAACAGTCCCATAACCCCTAAAGAAATAGAAGCAGTCATCAAAACTCTCCCAAACAAAAAAGAAAAAAAAAGTCCAGTGCAGAATTCTTTCACACTTTCATAGAAGACCTAATACCAATACTCTCCAAAATATTACAGAACAGAAACAGAAGGAACACTAGCCAATTCTTCCCATAAAGCCACAATTACGCTTATACCTAAACCACACAAAGACCCAACAAAGAAAGAAAACTTCAGAACAATTTCCCTTATGAATATCGATGCAAAAATACTCAAAATTCTCAAAAACAGAATCCAAGAACACATCAAAATAATCATAATCAAGTAGCCTTCATCTCAGGGATGGTTGAATATATGGAAATCCATCAACATAATCCACTATATAAACAAACTCAGAAAAAAAAAAAAAAAAAACAACACATGATCATCTCATTAAATGCTGAGAAAGCATTTGACAAAATAACACCCCTTCATGTTAAAAGTCTTGGGAAGATCAGGTATTCAAGGGTCATAGTTAAACATAGTAAAAGCAATATACAGCAAACCCGTAGCCAACATCAATTAAATGAAGAGAAACTTGAAGCAATCCCACTTAAATTAGGGACTAGACAAGGCTGCCCACTCTCTCCCTACCTATTAAATATAGTAATCCAAGTCCTAGCCAGAGCAATTAGACAACAAAAAGAGGTCAAGATCTCAGAAGATCTCCCATGCTCTTGGATTGGCAGGATTAATATAGTAAAAATGGCCATCTTGCCAAAAGCAATCTACAGATTCAATGTAATCCCCACCAAAATTCCAACTCAACTCCTTATAGAGTTAGAAAGAGCAATTTACAATTTTATTTGGAATAACAAAAACAAAAGAAAAAACCAAAACAAACAAGCAAACAAAGAAACCAGGATAAGGTAAACTATCCTTAACAAATAAAAGACCTCCTGGGGGAATCATCATCCCTGACCTCAAGCTGTATTACAGAGCAATAGTGATTTTAAAAACTGCAGGGTATTGGTACAGAGACAGGAATGTAGATCAATGGGATAGAATTGAAGACCCAAAAATGAACCCATAAACCTATGATCACTTGATTTTTGACAAAGGAGTTAAAACCATCCAGTAGAAAAAAAGATAACATTTTCAACAAATGGTGTTGATCCAACTGGTGGTCAGCATGTAGAAGAATGCAAATTGATCCATTCTTATCACCCGGTACAAAGCTCATGTCCAAGTGAATCAAAAACTTCCACAAACCAGATACACTCAAACTAATAGAAGCGAAAATGAAGAAGAGGCTCAAAGACTTGAGCGCAGAGAAAATTTTCCTAATCAGAACACCAATGGCTTATGCTCTAAGAGCAAGAATTGACAAATGGGACCTCTTAAAATTGCAAAGCTTCTGTAAGTCCAAGGACACTGTCACTAGGACAAAATAGCAACCAAGAGACTAAGAAAAAATCTTTACCAATTCTACATTCGATAGAAAACTAATATCCAATATATACAAAGAACTCAAGAAGTAAGACTCTAGAGAAACAAATAGCCCTATTAAAAATGGAGTACAGAGCTAAACAAAGAATTCTCAACTGAAGAATACTGAATGGCTGAGAAGCACCTAAAGAAATGTTCAACATCCTTAGTCATCAGGGAAATGCAAATCAAAACAACCCTGAGATTCCACCTCACACCAGTCAGAATGGCTAAGATCAAAATCTCAGGTGACAGCAGATGCTAGTGAGGATGTGGAGAAAGAGGAACACTCCTCCACTGTTGGTGGGATTGCAAGCTGGTACAACCACTGTAGAAATCAGTCTGTTGGTTCCTCAGAAAATTTGACATGGTATATATAACCAGAGGACCCAGCTATACCACTCCTGGGCATATACCCAAAAGATGCTCCAATACTGAAAAAAGAAAAAAACTACACATGCTCCACTATGTTCATAGCAGCTTTATTTATAATAGCCACAAGCTAGATACAACCCATAGGTCCTTCAAAAGATACATGGATACAGAAAGTGTGGTATATTACTCAGCTATTAAAAACAATGACTTCATGAAATTCTTAGGCCAAGTGATAGAAGTAGAAAATATCATCCTGAGTGAGAAAACCCAGTCAAAAGGAACACACCTGGTATGCACTCACCGATAAGTAGATATTAGCCCAAAAGCTCAGAATACCCAAGATACAATTCACAGACCACATGAAGCTCAAGAAGAAGGAAGACCAATTTGCCGATGTTTCAGTCCTTCTTAGAAGGAGGAACAAAAATATTCACAGGAAGAAATATGGAGACAAGTTTGAAGCAGAGACTGAAGCAAAGGCCATCCAGAGACTGCCCCACCTGGAGATTCAGTCCATATACAGGCACCAAACCCAGACAATATTCCTGATGCCAAGAAGTACATGGTGACAGAAGCCTAATAAAGGTTTCCTGAGAGGCTCTGCCAGATCATGACAAATACAGAGGCGGATGCTCACAGCCAACCACTGAACTGAGTATGTGGTCCCCAGTGGAGGAGTCAGAGAAAGGACTTAAAGAGCTGAAAGGGTTTGCAGCCCCATAAGAACAACACCAACCAACCAGAGCTCCCAGGGACTAAACCACCATCCAAAGAGCACACATGGACGGACCTATAGCTCCAGCTGCATGTGCACCAGAGGATGGCCATGTTGGGCATCAGTGGGAAGAGAAGCCCCAGTGCCCCAGTGTAGGGAAATGTTGGGGTAGGGAGGAGAGAGGATTGGGTGGGTATGGGGGCACCTCCATAAAAGCAGGGAAATGGGGTACGGGGTAGGGGGTTTATGGAGATGAAACCAGGAAAGAGGATAACATTTGAAATGTAAATAAAATATATCCAATTTAAAAAAGGACTTGAATAAAGTTAATGGTATGTTCCCAAAGGAGACTTCTGCAGAACAATGAAAACCCAAGCAAGAATGTTATTTCACAAAGCTGAATGAAGAAACCCAGATGTTGAAGCAAAGGATTCTGTGAATTTATATATAGAGAGCATAAAGAGAGTAAGTCCTGTCTGCAAGGCCAGCAGCATACAGCTATCCTGGCTTTTAAAGGGCGCACTTATCTGATGATGTCCCCATGTTTCTAAACTTGGACCCTGAATATCTGAATGTGTCAGGAGCTTTGAACCCAAGTTATATTGTGGTTTCTGCTGCTTTACTACATTTTAATAAAAGAGCTTTGGGTTTGGTTTGGTTTGGTTTGGTTTTGTTGTTGTTTGTTTGATGGTTGTTTGTTTTTTTTAGTTTGTTGCTTTTGAACATAAATAACCTCTGTTACTTAGGAGTCTTTCAACATTTTGCTAGCTGTTTAAGAGTGCAGAATGGAAATAAATAATAAATGTGTCCAATTCTAGACAGGAAAGCATACCTCACACTTCGTTTTAGTGTCAACTTTTCAGACTTCCAACAGTACGGTTGCTCTAAAAGCTCACCACCCTGGCAAGAAGTCTGTGCTCCTCCCTTTGGCTATCAAACTTTGAAACAATGGTACTCACAGGTGTTAGAACTCCCCCTCCCAGGAATGCTGGGAAAAGGGAAAGGCTGAAACTTGTTTCTGTCCAGAAAGGAAATTGATCTCCCAAAAAGAGATTTCACACAGTGCCGACAATTAATGGGACAGCCTAGGAGCCTAGACAATGACAGATCATGGAGAAACCACGCCTTGACCAATTCTACCTAGTTAAGCAAAAGTCTTGCTTGCCTATATTTAAGCTTAAATCTCGAGTCAAAGCACCTAAAGATGGACCAGGGGTTAGAGTCCCTGGGCCTTGTTTTTGTTTGTTTCTCGTCCTTTCTGTTTGCAGTGATGAACCTCCTCTCTCTGCTTCTTACTGCACTTGTGTCTTAATCAGTCTACTGAGAGCAAGTGTCCATGCCTAGGTTTTTATCCTAACAACCTCAGTAACATGTACATTTTAGTGTATTTTAAATAATTGAGCACCCACCAGTCCATTTTGTATATGTGTGATCATGAGCTAGGCAAACACAAGCAAAGGCTTCTGTCTGCTCCCTTCATAAAGAAACTGGAGACTCTCAACAACGGAAGCTGCTTTACTTTAACTGCCAAAAGTCTTTCTATCTCCCCCCCACCCCCCAAAAAAATCATTTTAAGCTAGAGGTTGTTGGTGTACGACTTTAAGCCCATTATTCAGGAGACAAAGGCAAGTGGATCTCTGTGAGCTCAAGGCTAGCCTGGTCTACATAGTTAGTTCCTGGACAGCCTGTGCTGTTACATGAAGAAACCCTGTCTCAAAAAACAAACAAACAAACAAAAAACAAAACAAAAAATTATTGTAAAAACTAATTAGGAGAAAATTTCAAAATAGAGGCATGGTATTATCTTAATTTTTGATTTTACATTATTAAATAAAAATTACATGAAGCCATTACTTTAGACTGAGCTCCTATACTAGACATCATGAATCAGCAGATTAAAAACCAAATGGAGTCACTATATTAAAGCCCAAGTCATTAAACTAAAGCTAAATTGTTATCTGGCAATTAAGCAACTAGGAAAATAAGCAGTAATCAGCAAATTTCCTGAGTGTGTCTGTTTCAAATCACACAAGAATGAAGCTCCCCAGTAAAGATCAGAATAAGGAGACACACTCCTGGTCCCTCTCAGGCAGTAACAACAGCACTCAATAGCAAGAAGAACTTGTAAGAACATGGCTGCCCCCCCCCCAGAGACCCAAAAAGCAGCTGATTGACACAGACACAAATACTTACACCCACCCACTGGGCTGAGATCAGGACCCCTGTGGTTGAATGGGGAAAGGCTGGAAGAGCTGAGGAGGAGGACAACCCCATAAGACCAGCGGTCTCAGCTAAGCCAGACCCCTGAGGCCCACCAACCAGGCAGCACACACCAGCTTGCATGGGGTCCCCCACACATACACAGCAGAGGACAGCAGGGTCTGGACTCACTCAGAGACTTGAGGCCCTCGGTAGTGGTGAGACCTGGGGCAGAAGACTGTGGGGGGAGAGAACATCCTCTTGGAGATAAGGGAGAGGGAAATGGAATAAGGAACTGAGAGAGAAGGGGAGGGGGGTGGGTACAAGGACGGACTGTAAAAAAAGAAAAGTAATATTAAAAAACGGAAATCAAAACAAAGAAAAGTTTTGCATGAGAGCAAATCAGCAGCAGATAGGAAGGTAACATAGGAAGATGAAACTTCGAGATCACCCAGGCATCTCAGAGAAACGTAGTCTCAAAAACTTGAAATTACAATTATAAAAAAAGTTTGGATAGGGGAGGCTCAGTGGTCAAGACCATCAGTTCAATTACTAGAGGGAGGTAAAGAGCCAGGGAAGGGGGTAACTTTAACCTAACCGCCAGGAACTGTCTAGAACAGTGGTTCTCAACCTCAGGATCATACCCATCTGTTACCAAAAAATTGGCCAGCCTTCATCTTCCCTAAGACACAGAATTTCATTTTGAAATCATCTCTGTTTTAAGTATTTTATTTATACTAAAGGTCTAGATTTACCCAAAGTGGCTAGATTTCAAGTGGAATTTATTCCCAACATTTAAAAAAATTAAGGGTAATAATGGTGTTTTATGTCTATAAAAATTATCAGTTCAAATAGACACTGACTCAACCCTTTCAAAATAAAATGGTCCGTGTGTTGGTGGTTTTGTGCTAATTTGAGACAAACTAGAGTAATCTGGAAAGAAGGAACCTCGGTTAAGAAAATGCCCCCACCCAGCTAGCCTATGGGCAAGCCTGTGGTACATTTTCTGGATTGATGATTGCTGTGAGAGTGTAGCCCACTGTGAGCAGTGCCACCATTGGGATGACGAGCCTGGGTACTAAAAGGAAGCAGGGTGAGCATCCCTCCATGGCCTCTGCATCAGCTCCTGCCTCCAGGGTTCCGCCCTGGCTTCCCTCAGTGATGGACTTCTAAGGTGTAAGGTGAAATAAGCCCTTGCCCTCCCTGTGTTGACTTTTGGAATGATGTTTTATCACTGCAATAAAAACTGTATAAGCAGGTTATGCTGAAAACTTTTGGAAAAAAAAAAAAACACAACAAAGACAATCTACTTCCAACAGAAGGAAATACGAGGATTTCGGCTCTAGGATGGAAAAGTCACAGATCAACTGTCAAACTACAGCTAATGCTTCTTTCCAGCTCCTTCAAGTGGGAATTATCAGCAGGAATACTCTGAGTTTAACTAGGTGATTCTCAATGCATAAGGGTTTAATTTCATTCTAACACTAGATAAATTGACAATGTCCTTTTAAAATCATTTTGATGACATTTTACAGTCTGTTCTAAAAGAGAGAGAGACAGAGAGAGACCGAGAGATAGAGTGTGTAGGCCATAAATGAAGCACTCAGCAATCAGGGATGGAAATAAGAAGTTTGGAGCTAAGCTAATACATTAAAAGAGGAAAGCCTACATCTGGTTCCAATCTTACTATGAATTCCCTGGCAAATTTAAAAAGAATTTCATTGTACAAAAACAAAAAGATGGTTTTGATAGGCTTTAGTCCTCTGGTTACTTTTGTTTCTAGAGTCATATGATTAGTATAATAATATGATACATTTAATATGTCACCATGTATATGGTTTTGATAAAAAATGCACCCACCAACTTGTCTCAAGGGCAAATGCATAAATGATTTTAAAATAAACAGAAATCCTTAATGTTTTTAGTCAGTAAAAGCCAAGGCAAGTGAAGTTTCTAAGTTTATACAAAGTTAGAAATTTACATTTCTAAAAATGAGTTAAAGTTAACGCATAAGTTTCTAAGTTTATACAAAGTTAGAAATTTACATTTCTAAAAATGAGTCAAAGTTAACGTATCTTCATTTAATCATCAGTGCGTATGAAACATTGTATCGATTACTTATTACTTAGGGACTATTACTGTTAGCTCGAAAGGACACTAAAAATCATTGTGCTAGTGAAATCTAAACTTTTATAACTAACTCTAGTTCTAAGTTTTACTCACAACATGACTTTGCATAGGATCTCTTTAAAAATGTATCTGTGTGTGTGTGTGTGTGCAAATGCACATATGTGCACAGGAGTTTGCATAGGTCAAAGCATTGGGTCCCCTAGAACTGAAATTACAGACAGTTGTGAACAGCCATGTGTGTTGAGAACTGAACCCAGGCCTCTGCAGGCACAAATGCTTTAGCCAACACTCCAGTCGCCTTGCATAAGATCTTAAGAACCGAGAGCTAGCAAGATTGGTAAAGCCGCTGGCTGCATAAGCCCAGAACACACGGTGGAAGGCAAGAACCGATGGCGAGTTATCCTTGACCGCCACATGCTTACTGTTGCACATCACCTGACTCACTACACATCACACAGGAACACATATGTCATTAAACAAACAGATCAGAATGAAATAATATAATCCCTATAGTCCTTGAAGTCTGGGTCAAATCTCATCTCTTTTTACGTTACTCAAGTCAAATGCATCCTACTCACAGATAACGTTTACCGGGTTCTTCCCAAGCATCACACAATCCCCACTGTTTTACCTAATGCACAACGTGAGCAGGCGTCAGGCACAGTATGAATTCACACTGCTCCGCTGCCCCGTTCCTTGTGATACTCGGGGCAGCTGATGAACAAATGGCTGCCCCTCAATGAGGTGCTATGGAAACGCTCTACAAGAGCCTCCTTAGAGCTGGCCAAAGAAAACCGGCCCTGTCCCCCCAGCCATCCCACATCCCGGCCGGCCAGGGATAACTAAGCGGACTCTTGAAGAGTGAACACAGTTTATCAAGTGACCAAGGAAAGTACTGTTGAGTGCAGGGGTGACTAGCACGAAAACCTAAAGCGCCAGCCTCAGGCGCCAGCCACGGCGCAAAACGGTTTTAAGTGTGGAACCATAAGGAAGAAAAGAAATCATGTCAGTTACAAAAAACAAACAAAAACCACAAACAATGGAACCATGGACTGTCACCGCAGGCAAACTAAGACAAAACTAAGACATGTGCCGCAATTCCTCCAACTCCAAAGCAGGAACACTGAAGAGGCACCGGGAGCTGCGAAGATGACTCTCTGAGTAACAGCGCTTGCCCTGGGCCTGAAGTCTAGTCCTCTGAACCCACACGCTGTTGTCATGGAAGGAGGAAAACTGGTTCCCCAAAGCTGTCCCCTGACTGCCACACCATGGCACGCATATGCCCACACACATAAACAAACATTTTAAATAAAAACATAACATGATTAAAGTGTGCTGTATGTGTGTATGAAAATATCACAATGACAGTTTTATCTTCTAACCTATGCAAAACAAAAAATGTGTGTGTGTGCGCGCACACACATGCACATACATGTGTAGTCCAGTATCAGTGACGAGTGTGTGGAGTTCTGTTTTTCTCTGAGACATAGAACACATGGGGAAACAGAACAAATGGGAAGGCAGATGCCCCGAATGCTCTTTGGAGTACAAGAACCAGGAGAAATAATAGTTGATAGTAACAGTAACAGTTGCTGCAGCTTAAGTCCTGACCAAGAGGTCCACAGTGCAAGTAGTAGTAAACACCTTTAGCAAACTTAGGAAGACTTAGAGAAGCAGAAACACACAGTTGAGTCACCACTAAAGCCCGTCTGTCTGCTGCGAAACAGCTCATGAGCCACTCTGAGGCTCACCTGAAAGCTGAACGTAGCAACTGGAAATGGAGCTGGGACGCAGAGTAACGTGCACAAGGGTTTGTTCCCCGACACCGGAGGGAGAACTGGGAGAAGTGATGCCTAAGAACTCAGGAAGTCCTACTTCTCGGAGCAGATTCCATGACCATTCAAAATAACAGACAACCCAATGCATATGTGCAATGGGTTTGGAGCTTGGATTTTAATGGTCAAAAACCAGAAGAGGAACTCATTTTAGCCGGGGGAATGGGAATATATAAGCATTCCATTACACTGTACGAACTGTCATCATCTCCCGTGTTTTTGAAGCTATGATTTACAACACCCAGAACTCCATCTTGACTGGCGGGGAGGGGAAGGCACCAAATAAAAAGAAAAGTATCAGCTTTTATACAAACTGCTCACTCTACTATGATTTGAATAAGAAATGCCCAAAAGTGACTTATGCCCAAAAGTGACTTATACTGAAGGCTTGGTACACGGCTGGGGTTACTGTCTAAAGTCACTAGATCCTCGGGGTCCATTGGTGCAGAGACTGACAGTAGATGGTGGGGCCTCACTGGAAAAAGCAGGCCACTGTGGGGCAGGACAGTGAGGGAGGTGCTGCGCCCTGCTCCCTCCGCTTCCGGCTTCCAGATGAGCCTTCACTCCCTGCGGTCTTGCCTTATGATCCTCTGGTCACAGCCGAACAAGCCGGGGACCCGCTGAACACCACTCGCCGAATGAACCTTCCTCAGCACCTAGTGCACAAATGCACTCACTGCAGTGCCTCTGGTTAGGAAAAGTGCTAACAGCACAAGGGCTGGGGACCGCAAGTATAACACTGGGCGTCAGTGTCCTGAGTGGACTCTGCAGAATTCACTCACTAATAATAAACTCTTTCTGAAACACCAACCTTCTGTCTCTATCGTAAGGAAGAAGTTAGGACTGCGACGGCTTTGACAATCACTGTCACCTGGCACTGTTACCAAAATTTACCTTTCTTTATGAAAGCTATTTTTGAGTGGCTTTTTTTTTTTTTTAATTCTTGGTGTATTTTAGGGAAGATTTTGTCTTGAAAATATGTAAAATGTTGTTCTTTTTAGCCACTCTAGCACATGGAGCTCCTACCAACACAGTCTGATTCCCTTATATGGCAGTCACTCCGCCAGCCGCAGACCATGTCCTCCTCAGCCATCACAGCTACAAAGTGAGTCCGAATGCTCACAGTGACTGCTCAGAGGAAGGCACGGGGCGCAGGCCGATCGCCCTTTCCTACTGGATCTCTAGAGCCGCCAGAACCCAGGCAGCCATCTTACAGCTTCGGAAGCACAGCGAGGCGAAGCTGACATTACCGTGGAGGGACCACGACAACAAACTCCACTCATTCTTTCATTTTACTAACAGTCAACACCTGCACTTAGGAGACAGAGACAGGGAGATCTCCCACAGTTCTAGGCCAGCCAGGTCTCTGTAGTGAGGCTGTCTTTAAATAAATAATTTAAAAGTGTGAGTGGTTTTCTATAACTTATGACCAGCAGTTGAAACTGATACGGCACCTAGAAGCTAGCATGAAAGAGAGAAGTCCCTAGAAAAGAGGTTTGTATGTATATGTACAAAAAACTAACTCCAGAAATGCTAGCGGTTATTCTGAATGTACAACACAAAAGCTCTGAACTGACTCCGATGCTCTGCCTCTAAGCAAAGGGAAGTAATGTTTGGGGCCAGTGACAGTAAAATAAATCGTCCTTTATGAGATGCAGGAAGAGTCTTTTAAGGGCTCCTTTTTGGCCACTTTGCCTGTTCTGGCCAAAACTACATGTTTACTTCAAACTGAACTGATCTACATTCAGATTTCATGTTAGAGATCCTTCAATGATTCCGCTGCCATTGTCTTTTACGATACGTAATATAATCAAACGGGATAGTGACCAAAACCCTCCAAGAGTAATATGCAAGCTTCCATGTAAAACCTTATCTGGATACCAACCAATCTTCATTTTCCAACTTCTTTATGACCCAAATCCCTCTTCCCTCCCTCAGTGAAGTGTCACTGAACTCAGGCTCTTGGGGATTCAGGATAAAGAACAGATCGCCGTTCCGGACCATGCCACCCAAAAGAAGAGCTCTGAGATGTAACGTATCCAAAGTCCCAGGCAATAAAGAATTATAGTTCTCTTTTAGAACAACACAAACCCTCCTCTCTGCACAAAGTGCATACGTTAGGAACATAACTAGAATACTTTAACTGTTATTACATAGAAGACGGCAAAAAAGAGTTTGTCTTTCATGAAATCTGGGCTGCACATGTCTGGCAAAGAAAGAAAAGGTTAATAATCTTTCACAAAGTCCCACAGCCAGTGGTCTGAAACTGAAAGCTTTCACTACTTAACCACATGTAAATGCACGTCTACACACTGCGTCTAACCCTTCATCTGCGGGGCGGACTGACAGCGCGCTGTGAAAACGGTCAGTGGGCAGACAGTTACAGTCCTTTCCCACATGAAAAGAGTCCTGAAAAAAAGATCACAAAACACCAGCAGAAAAGCACTCAGTATATAAGAGGTTGTAAATCCAGTATGAACTATATCCATTACACAAAGACAAAGCACACAACAAAGTGACCAGGCAAGACAGACATGAATGAAACCAGTCACACAGGCAGATGTCAGCCCCCAGAAAAGGACATTATGGAATACAAATCCACAGATACCAAAAGACATCTATTATCAGCAACAATATAATCATAAGGCAAATTATAATAAGAATTTGGGGTACTTTAAAGAAAAATCATGTTTAAAGAAGCCCATAACTAACATCAATGTGGTAAATACATTTTAAATGCTCTAAATCAAGTGTTCAAATCAAAGCTACTATGAACAAAGCATTAACTCTTTTTTTTCCGAAGCATTAATTCTAAGACTAGTGGGATCTTCAGACATTTTGAACAGCCAGTGCCTGATCTTACTGAAGATACTCTCACTGTGCCTACAAACATAACGCCTTCTTTACTCTGTAACTAACTGGTGAGTGCTAGCTAGAGCTCCGTCCTCGGGCACATCTCTATGGAAAGCTGCCTGACCACTGCACTCATGAGGTGACACGGGACAGTAGGATGTCAACAATGCCGTGCGTGAGTGGGCTTCACTGTGCCAGAGCTGCTGACAGGCCAGTCACTCGATGTGAAAACTGAGTCACAAGGAAGGAAAAGCACAGGCAGTGCACGGCGCGGGCACAGCTTCAGCCTTGGAATTCTGGTCGGAGTCCATGTTTCTGACAACTACAGCTCAGATTCACAGAGCAGCTGTCTCCTGTCCTCCGGCCTGCTTTCCCTTCTGGCTGACTCCATTCTTCCTCTGGAAAAAGGACCAACCACAGCTCTCATCTCATAGCTGGTGAATCTTATACCACTAAATGCTGTAACATCACGGAAAATATTTAGGAAAGTACCTGACACGTAACAAGTAGTAGGTAAATACTGTCTCACAGTATCTGCCAAAAGTCTCACAGTGGGCTTGAGACAGCCATGACCACTGTTGTAAACCTCACAGAACTTTCTATACAAGACTGTCTTAATGCACCCTTTGTAACCAAAAAACAAAAATAAAAATAAAACGCCTTCTTTACTTTGTAACTAACTGGTGAGTGCTAGCTAGAGCTCTGTCCTCGGGAACATCTCTATGGAAAGCTGCCTGACCACTGCACTCATGAGGTGACAACAGTCCGTGCAGTAAATTATTTCCTTTACACACACACACACACACACACACACATCTACCACAAGCTTCCAGGGAAAAGCATACACACTTTAGTTTCTAGACTCTTCAGTCTAGAATCTCCTGTCCACTAGCCCCATTTTCCTAACCAGTGTAACATCACAGAAAACACTTCATTCTGGTAAAAACAGATTCTAAAAGGTTCTCTAATGGAACAAACTGAATGCTGCCTTTGTCTAAGACACAGACCTCACCTGGTCAGTATCACCCACATGGCTGGGCACTGGGATGAAGGTCAATTGGAGGACAAATAAGCTATGGAGACTGGAAAGCCCACAGGCTCCCTCAGGGACTGCTGTTCTCCAACGTCTGCCTCTCATCTTCTGCCTTAACAACACTTTTGTACAAACCCAACTGTGATGCTAGTGAGGCTTCTCAAAGCTCGAGAAGAGCTGCTAGAAAGAGCCTAGAAAACACGTGTTCACCTGTAAGGGACAAATGCTCACTCTTCGAAGTACTGTGCAGACGAGAGGCTGCTGCTAAGCTGCGACCTTCGCTCGTCCAAAGACCTGAGTTCAGATCCTGACATCCACACTAAAGCTAACATTATAACTCCAGTACCAAAAAAACCAACTCCCTCTTCTGACCCGCACAGGTACTCACATGGTATACATACAAACATGTAGGCAGAACACTCATGTTCAATGATAGTCTAAAGTCCTGAATTTGACCATACACAAGTAGATGGAGTGTGTAGCTAACACACGTGCAGGAGGTGAACACACAACACTGACTCCGGGGCAAAATAAAAAACTGAACTTGGTTATCAAGTTGTGATCTCCCTCTGAAACTCCATACATGGAGCATGGAAGAAATAGAGAGGAAACAGGAAGCGAGGGAAAGGGGAGAGAAGGGAGACAGGAAGGGGAGGGGAGAGAAGGGAGACAGGAAGGAAGGGGAGGGGAAAGGAAAGAGACAGGAAGGAAGGGGAGAGGGAGAAGAAGGGAGACAGGAAGGAAGGGGAGAGGAGAGAAGGGAGACAGGAAGGAAGGGGAGGGGGAGAGAAGGAGACAGGAAGGAAGGGGAGGGGAGAAGGGAGACAGGAAGGAAGGGGAGAGGGAGAGAAGAAAGACAGGAAGGAAGGGGAGGGGGAGAGAAGGAGACAGGAAGGAAGGGGAGGAGAGAAGGGAGACAGGAAGGAAGGGAAGGAGGAGAGAAGGGAGACAGGAGAGGCGAGGGCACGGAGGGGAGGAAAAGAGTGGAGGGACAGAAGAGGGGGTGAAGGAAGCAAACAAGATGACTCACAAAACAAAATGAAACTTAAATGAAAACCATGTGCGTGGGTGTCAGGACTGCCATGTTATGGGGATGAAATGATAAAAACAGGTTCCTGCGAACTGAGATCTAACTGTGAGATAAACAGTCAGGATTAGGAAAGTCAGGAAATGAAGTTCAATAAATCCTCTCTCACCTCCTTCTAACAATGGCAATGATACAGACAAAATGTTTATGTGTGTGTGTGCACATTCTATCCATTCTATAATGTGTGTGTGCACACTCTATCCATTCTATAATGTGTGTGTGTGTGCACATTCTATACATTCTATAATGTTTATGTGTGTGTGCACATTCTATCCATTCTATAATGTGTGTGTGCACACTCTATCCATCTATAATGTTTATGTGTGTGTGCACACTCTATCCATTCTATGTTTGTGTGTGTGCACACTCTATCCATTCTATGTTTGTGTGTGTGCACACTCTATCCATTCTATGTTTGTGTGTGTGCACACTCTATCCATCTATAATGTTTATGTGTGTGTGCACACTCTATCCATCTATAATGTTTATGTGTGTGTGCACACTCTATCCATTCTGTTTGTGTGTGTGCGAACTCTATCCATTCTATGTTTGTGTGTGTGCACACTCTATCCATTCTATAATGCTTATGTGTGTGCACACTCTATCCATTCTATGTTTGTGTGTGTGCACACTCTATCCATTCTATAATGTTTATGTGTGTGCACACTCTATCCATTCTATGTTTGTGTGTGTGCACACTCTATCCATTCTATAATGCTTATGTGTGTGCACACTCTATCCATTCTATAAGGTTTATGTGTGTGTGCACACTCTATCCATTCTATAAGGTTTATGTGTGTGTGCACACTCTATCCATTCTATAATGTTTGTGTGTGTGCACACTCTATCCATTCTATAAGGTTTATGTGTGTGTGCACACTCTATCCATTCTATAATGCTTATGTGTGTGCACATTCTATCCATTCTATAATGTTTATGTGTGTGCACACACTCTATCCATTCTATACAGGTGACATCATCTAGTGACGAAAGTGGGATAAATATCAAGAAAGCTTTTCCAATGTGCAGTGCTCCTGCTGAGACTCTAGAGAGTATCCGGAACATAACTAAACCCAGTCTTCCTCTTACATACTCTGTTCCTCGTGAAATATGAGAAACATAAGAACAGAAAAGTACCCCAAAATGTTCAGAGCCAGTGAGCGCCCCAAATACACGAGGCGGTGACAGACACTAAGTCACATCAACTCTAGCAGATTCTAGATGATGATGGGGCCAAGTCTCCCAATTTTAAGAAACAAAATACCTTTTATTTAAAATTCTTCATAGGCTATCACCTACATTTAAAAGCAAATAAACTAAATATAGTTTCAGATATATGCAAGAACTCAAATAGCAGAACTTATGTTTCATAAAGAACACAGTTTGGTTAGGATAAAAAGCAAAGGGGAAACAGGAAATGTGTAAGAAAACTGTAGCACTAACCCAGGAATCCAGTGGAAAGAAAGCCCAAGGTTGCAGCTGAACAGCAGACCTAAAAGGCAACAAGTCTACATTAGAACAGGAAATCAGAAAGTTCCAAGAAAGACTTCTCAAGAAAGTGCTCACACATTTGAGGGCAGAAACAGTGGGGAGCAAACAGGAAGACATTAGAAAACCACAAAGAGACACGGGCTGATTTGGTTGCCATGAGAAGACAGGAGGGAAAAGTTCCAGCAAAAACAAATGTAACAAGAACATGGTCCTCACAGACCCATCAAACATGGCAACGGTCCTAAAGAACTGATTAAGAAAAGCCATCTAAACCATATGCTGAGACCATGCTCCTTGGGTAAGCAAGGGTTACACTGGACTTTAGAAATGGAAACAGAATTCAAGGCCCTCACTTCCTCTCTCACCTGATCCTCCGCTCTCTAAGTCTCCGACTTTTAAAGTATTTACAGGGTATCTTACTTGCTAAGTGCTGCTCAAAGTCTGGAGACCGACGTGTGCACTGCTGAATGGAGTGTCAGTCAATGACTGCCGTTCTCTTGAGAGTCTGCTAAGCAACTAGTTTTCTCACTTTATTAAGCTCCTAAGAACTCTAAACCCTTTACAGAATTGCATTGATCTTCTTACATTACCATCTAAGATTAAAGAATATAAAAAGTTATGAGTTGTTTCCATCACTCCACTCGACTGACACAAATACAGCCATCAAGCACGAGGAGAACTGTAAAGTGTCATTGTCACTTAACAGTAGAGGAAGCTCGAGTTCTCTGCCATTGTTTTCCCCAGACCATCAGTCTAGTTCACAGAAAAACTGAAACTTAAATTTAGTATGCTGAAGGTCTAGCCCAAAGAAGAGAGAATAGCATTGGAATGTTTCCACGTACAGGATGAGCACCTAAGATACAAACTTTCTGCCACATGTCAGTGCACAGCTTTATAATTAATTACACATTGAAAACTTCTAACCCAAACTGTAGCTTATCTTTTAAAAGCTTCAATTTCACAGCAATATATAATGTTTAAGACGCATAAATTTTAGAAATGCTAAATCACTTAATATTATAACTGCTTATTTTTAAATTCTTTCTAAAGGAACTTTCTCATATTAATCCCATAAATATACTTGATTACTGTTTTAAATGAAATTTAACAGTAGTAGTAATAATAATATTAATGTTTACATTAACTTCGCTTACAACAAAGCTCTCTTCATGAACCGAAGGAGGTCTAGATTAAAGCTATCATGGTAGCTATTTTTAAACATAAACAAAGAGTAATACACAAAAACATTACATCCTAACAGTCAGAAAGCCAAACAACACATCCTGGTATTCCACACATGCCAATGTTACCAGTAATCCATTTTTTGCATATGTTCTTTGATATATAGCCATATCTACTCAATAATTTGCATTATTAACAACAAAATGTAACAGCCATGCAAATGATAAGTTATCTTTATAACACCAAATACATGGGTAGTTAGTTACTTAATGGTCACAGGATGAACAGCCTATTGATCCTGTCAACTCAATGAACATTTACTAAAGACTTGCTAGATGTGACTGGCTCTTCTAGGAACTTAGAGTATTTCCTAGAAGAATAGGATGAAACTCCTAGGGAAGGCAGCCATAACCACTCTTCTCCCGAACATGAAAATAAAAAGTAATTAAATATGACTTCAAAGTATATGACAAAATAGCTGGGCTATCTAAAGAGAAAGCTGCCAAACTTACTGAGGAAAATGCAAAACTTCCTTTACTAAGTATGATACTAAAATTTTGTGATGTGTTTTATGAAATTTAAGCCCTACATACAGGTGCCAAAGGATTTGGAGCCTGCTGGGCAGTGACTTGTGTAATGTAGTTCAGGACTCGGACAAGATGCTCACTGCTGCAGTGCTGGACTGTCACCTCAGCACGTTTCCATGGCGACCCTGCCTCCCTGTGTCCCACCCCTTAACTCCACTTTGCCCTCAATTATAATCACAGGGATAAACCTAATTAACCTAATTACCCTAATTAACCAAGCTTAATTCTGTGCTTTCACCTTGTCCTCGGTGTTTCAGAAGGAAAAGGTGCAAGTCAAGTTTAATCAGGTTCATAACCTTTTAAAAGAAATTTGAAGTAAACTGTCAAACATCCTGCAAATCCATCCGAAGGGCCAAGAACAACAGCAAAGGCAAAGGGTGGCCCTCAAGGACGGTAAAGCAGACACACCCGGCTCACCTACCAGTCCAAAACGGGCGGAAAAGCATTGAAAATATAATAGCAGTTATATCATTGCCCCTTCAAGAACAAACATGCTACAACAGCAGTTCTCAAATTGCAGGTCCCTTTGGGTCTTTCCCGAAGGTTAAAAATCAGATATCCTGTGCATCAGATATTTACATCATAATTCAGAACAATAGCAAAGCTACAGTTATGAAGTTTGAACAGAAATAAGTTTGTGGCTGGGGAAGTGCATTAAAGGGTTTCAGCATTAGGAAGGTTGAGAATCACTACACTAGAAGATTTGATCCACTTAATCAATAGATTACTATATAAATGCAAACTATCTAGGGAATAAAAGATTAATGTTAAATAAGTCAACTCTTGTCGGTTGGCTGGTTGGCTGGTTGGTTAGCTGGTTGGTTGGCTGGTTGGTTGGTTGGTTGGCTAGTTGGTTGGTTGGTTGGCTGGTTGGCTGGTTGGTTAGCTGGTTGGTTGGCTGGTTGGTTGGCTGGTTGGTTGGCTGGTTGGTTGGCTGGTTGGTTGGTTGGCTGGCTGGTTGGTTGGTTGGCTGGTTGGTTGGCTGGTTGGTTGGTTGGCTGGTTGGTTGGCTGGTTGGTTGGTTGGCTGGTTGGTTGGTTGGTTGGTTGGTTGGCTGGTTGGTTGGTTGGCTGGCTGGTTGGTTGGTTAGCTGGTTGGTTGGTTGGTTGGTTGGTTGGTTGGTTGGTTGGCTGGTTGGCTGGTTGGCTGGTTGGCTGGCTGATTGGTTGGTTGGTTGGTTGGTTGGTTGGTTGGTTGGTTGGTTGGTTGGCTGGTTGGTTGGTTGGTTGGCTGGCTGGCTGGCTGGTTGGTTGGTTGGTTGGTTGGTTGGCTGACTGGTTGGTTGCTGGCTGGCTGGCTGGCTTGTTGGGTGGTTGGTTGGCTGGTTGGGTGGTTGGTTGGCTGGTTGGCTGGCTGGTTGGTTGGTTGGCTGGTTGGTTGGCTGACTGGTTGGTTGCTGGCTGGCTGGTTGGCTGGTTGGTAGGTTGGTTGGTTGGCTGGTTGGCTGGTTGGCTGGCTGGTTGGTTGGCTGGCTGGTTGGCTGGCTGGCTGGCCTGCTGGCTCGTTGGTTGGTTGGTTGGTTGGTTGGCTGGCTGGTTGGTTGGCTGGTTGGTTGGCTGGTTGGTTGGCTGGCTGGCTCGTTAGTTGGCTGGTTGGTTGGCTAGTTGGTTGGCTGGTTTGCTGGCTGGCTGGTTGGTTGGTTGGTTGGCTGGCTGGCTGGCTGGCTGGCTGGTTGGTTGGTTGGTTGGCTGGCTGGCTGGCTGGCTGGCTGGTTGGCTGGTTGGTTGATAACAGTCTTGCTATGCATGACCTGATCTCAAACTCAGAATTCTCCTACCTTACCTTCCTGCATGTCAGTACTGTAGGAACTGCAAAAAAGAGATGGGCTTTCAAGCCAGCTACTTCTAGATGAAAATTATGCAAACTCACTATGCCAGGAAATTGAGAAGAACATTGAAAGGCTGAGAAGACAATGGAACATTTAGATTCAATTCTAAACCTGCTTGAATGAATGAACACAGTCCACAGTGTAAGACAACCAGCAGCTAATTATAAACATGTAATAGTGCTTATGCCATAACCTAGATAAACATGGACTGAAAATCCAGAGCTTCGAGGCAGGGCAGGGCAGGAAGGGGGAGAGATCTCTGGGAAGTGCTAGAGACCTGGGGTGGGGAAGGCTCCCAGGAGTGGAAAGTTAAGGACACAAACCCACAAACAAAACTTTGACCTTAAATTTGTCCTGTCTAAAAGAAATGCAAGAACAAAGATGGAGACTGAGGGATAACAGGGCCAACTTGAGACCCACCCCATGGTCGAGCACCAACCCTGACACTGTCAATGATACCATGCTATGCCTGCAGACAGGAGCATGCCGTCCTCTAAGAGGCTCCACCCGGCAGCTGACTGAAATGATACAGACTCACAGTCAAACACTGGACAGAGGTCAGGAACTCCTTAAGGGAAGGGGTAGGGGGAGGACTGAAGGCCCTGAAGGGAACAGGAATTCTGTGAGAAGGAAACCAACAGACTCAACTAACCTAGACCCTTGGGCACTCTCGGAGACTGAGCCACCAACGAAAGACCACACGGGGGCTGAACTGGGAACCACACACACACACACACACACACGCACACACGCATGTTCAGCTCAGTCTCCATGTGGGTTCCCCAGCAACTAGAGCAGGGGTCGTGTCTAAAGCTGCTGCCTGTCTGTGGAATCTGTTCCCAATCAGGCGGCCCTGTGGGAGAGAAGATAACTGATCCTGCAGAGACTAAAGTTAGGGAATTGGGGTGGGAGGGCGGAAATTCCATCCTCTCAGAGAAGACGGGAGATGACTGGGGGGGGGGGGAGCAGCAATTGGGGTGTTAAATAAATGAGGCAAAGGGGGAAAAGGCATATAACTTAAATCAGGTTTGATTATTCTTGTGCTTTTAGTTTTAATTTTTCAAAGAAACATCTGAACGAATTTTTAAATCAATAATTTTAATTTAAAAAATAAGCACAATGCCACAGAATATCTTTTAAAATACCTCAAAAGTCACTGCTGTACAAACAAGCAACAACAAAAACACAGGCTCTGCAGTAAACTTGTTAGCAAAAACTTAGTCTGTTTTCTTTTCTTTTTTTTTGCATTAAAATGTGTTGCTTTTTTATGGCAGGAATACAATATTAAACAACAGTCAAAGGAAAACAAAAAATATTCTTGGCACAAAAACAAATATAATTTTCTTAAACCCTATCTTTTCGAATTAATAAAAGAATCACAACCATATAAAAGGCATAAACCTACATGTGACGTGAAAAATAAAACCAGAGCAACTTATAGACATAAACATGTATCTAAGATGTGGACTTTAGCAGAAGAATGTGTTCCTGTCTCCTCCACTCTGATCACCCTCCCTCTCAACTCTCTGCCCTGCCCAAAATATCAACTTCTCAATGCATGATCTCTTCTACAACTATTATTGCTACACACACAGACAGACAGACAGACAGACAGACAGACACACACACACACACGTCTACTTTATAGTAAAAGAAAACAAATACAAAGTCAGTCAAGATGAAGACATAGAGAACCGTACCTTCCTGTTCCTCTGAGCTAGGTTACTACTAAAAGGGCTGTAATCCATATAGTACGTATAAGACCAAGTGACCATGAGTTTACACCAAACTGCATAAGAACATTTACCTGTGAGTCTATGTGAACACCAATATGACCTGATCCTCCGAAAACATTTCACATTTACATTCACAATCCTAAGATAACCACAAAAAAGAAATGTAATGATCATGCATTAGTTCTGAGATTCATACGGTTAAAACAGAGATGAAGTTTTATGTCCACATGCTGTACAAATGCACTTTCGTGAACATAAACACAGGAAGAGACATTTCAGGGGCATTAAAAAAAGCCCAACACCAGATGGGTTTAGTGCAGAATTCTATCAGACCTTCATAGAAGTCCTAATACCAATACTCTCCAAACTATTCCACAAAATAGAAACAGAAGAAACACTACCCAACTCATTCTTCAAAGCCACAATTAAGTTTGCACCTATACCACATAAAGACCCTACAAAGAAAGAGAATTTCAGACCAATTTCCCTCATGAACATCAATGCAAAAATACTCAATAAAATTCTTGCAAACCAAATCCAAGAACACATCAAAACGGTCATCCATCATTATCAAGTAGGCTTCATCCCAAGGATGAAGGGATGGTTCAATATAAGAAAATCCATCAATATAATCACCATGTAAACAAACTCGAAGAAAAAAAATAAACACATGATCATCTCATTAGACACTGAAAAAACATTTGACAAAATTCAACACCCCTTCATGATAAAAGTCTTGGAAAGATCAGGAATCCAAGGCCCATACCTTAACATAGTAAATGCAACATACAGCAAACCAGAAGCTAACGTTAAACTAAATGGAGAGAAACTTGAAGCAATCCCACTAAAATCAGGGACTCGACAAGGCTGCCCACTCTCCCTCTACCTATTCAATACAGTACTGGAAGTCCTGGCCAGAGCAATTAGACAACAAAAGGAGGTCAAAGGAATACAAATTGTAAAGGAAGAAGTCAAAATATCACTGTTTGCAGATGATATGATAGTATACATAAGTGACTCCAAAACTTCCACCAGAGAACTCCTGCAACTGATAAACTACTTCAGCAAAGTGGCTGTATATAAAATTAACTCAAACAAATCGGTAACATTCCTCTATTTAAAGGATAAACAGGTTGAGAAAGAAATTAGGGAATTGACACCCTTCACAACAGTCAAAAAGACTATAAAATACCTTGGGGTGACTTTAACCAAGCAAGTGAAAGATGTTTATGACAAGAACGTCACATCTCCGAAGTAAGTAATCAAGGAAGATCTCAGAAGATGGAAAGATCTCCCATGCTAATGGACTGGCAGGCTTAACATAGTAAAAATGGCCATCTTGCCCAAAGCAATCTACAGATTCAGTACAATCCCCATCATAATTCAACTCAATCCTTCACAGAGTTGGAAAGAGCAATTGAAAATTCATTTGGAAAAACAAAAAACCCAGGATAGTGAAAACTATTCTCAACAATAAAAAAACTTCTGAGGAAATCATCATCCCTGACCTCAAGCTGTATTACAGATAAATGGTGATTAAAAACTGCATTATACTGGTACAGAGACAGGCAGGTCGACCAATGGAATAGAACTGAAGACCCAGAAATGAACCCACACACCTATGATCACTTGATCTTTGACAAAGGCGCTAAAACCATCCAATGGAAAAAGGACAGGCTCTTCAACAAATGGTACTGGTTCAACTGGCAGTCAGCATGCAGAAGAATGCAAATCGATCCTTTCTTATCTCCTTGTACAAAGCCCAAGTCTAAGTGGATCAAAGACCTTCACATAAAATCAGGTACACTAACACTAATAGAAGAGAAAGTAGAAAAGAGCTCAGAACACATAGGCACAGAAGAAATTTTCCTGAGCAGAGTCCAACACGCCGGTGGACTGCCTCCTCAGAGAGGATGGGAAGGAGCGGAACCTCCCAGGCTGAATGCTGATGCCAACTCCTCGGAACTGTATTCACATCCAAGTTTACCTTTAAGAACCGTAGATACTTCACAGTTTGTAATTACTGGTACAAGGAAGAAACTTCTTGAATAATTTTGTGACACTTCTCTAACTGGGGTGTAACTTTTCTCAACTGTACCACTCAGGAGTCATTTAATTTACATAAATGCTAGTGAAGAACAAGAGAAATTCCAAGATACTAATTAAAATGTTACAGATGATTTAATCCTCTGTCAAAACAGGGATTGTTTAAACTTGTCTTATTTCCTTTTAAAGAAATCCTATTTACTTATTTTCTCCCCAGGGGGGAAAAAAAAGAATAAATGTCCAAGTATTTTACCAATCAAACTTTAAAATGACTCTGGTTAACCACAAATTGATTCAAGTAGTTATGTGCTTTTTCTGAATTTATGTTACCAAGACATGTTTGACAGCATAAGTAAAGTCATCTAGAAACGGAATTACAAGTCATTTCACTCACATAAAAAGACCACGGGGCCTCAGAGGGTCTGATGAGCAGCTTTTCCACGGAGGTTTCAGAATAGCCAGAGTATCTTTCACTAAGCAGTGCCCTTCACTAAACTCATTTCACACACACATGCTCATGTGGGTGTGTGCATGTGTGCATAGACACTTGAGAAACAAAGAAACAAAAAATCAAGTACTTCTCAAAAATTCAGAAACGTACGTTCAACTGTTTTTCAGCTATAGATGGTAACAGAGGAAAAGGAAGAGAAGGGTCGTGAATGTTACGCGGTGTGAGTGGAACTCTAGCATACCTTCCCAACATCCTAGCGCGGATCCTTTCACACTAAAGTTTTCTCTGTAACAAATGCTAGTGCTCAGATTCTACGGTGGAACCTTTAAAATTGTATTAACAAAGCCGACTGAAAACTCACCGTCTTGTTTCGCAGTCTAATTATGTCGGACACGGACCCCGCTCCGCAGTACTCCATGATGATCCACAGGTCTGTGTTCTTGAAGTAACTGCCGTAGTACTTCACCACGTACGGGCTGGAGAAGACACGTTCAGTTCACTTCAACAAACCAGTGAGCAAACTTCCACTTACATCGCGTTGTAGCTACAGTTCAGCAACTGTGTATAATTAGGTTTTACTTCATGGATGAAAATTTAACAAGGTTACAAGCCAGAGGGGGCCCAAGTGTTCTGAGTGATTCCCAACAAAAATAATGCTTTATTTTGTCATGGCAATTACTACGTAATGTTAGAAACCAATTTTCCTTTAGCAAAAACATTTTAAATATAACTATTCTAAAGGATTCCTCATTGAAGATGTTAAACTTCAAAATAATGTATATTTCAATTAAGGCAATGGAATAATTTCATTCATGTTGGTCTTTGTAGGTTCTTGAGGGAAAACATTCTTGACATACACAGCACATAACCAATTAATACTATTAACAATTTAGAGTACTTCTTAACTGACAGTTTAAATTTTTCCAGAGAAAAATGAGCTGTGTTTATAACCAAGTTGTTTTCCAAAAGGCTTAAATTACACAAAGAACTATATTACCATTATTATTAAAGATGTGCTACATAAGACTAGTATATAAAGTATCTTCTCCAACTGAAAGAGGTAAAGTGTCCACCACCACAGAACACACAGCAGAAACTATGCTGCTCACATTTTTATGTAAACTAAACTCAAAAAAAAGACTTGCACATAGTGGGACAATCAGAGAGAACATGGGAGAAAAGGTTTAATGTGAGTAAAACTATTTTTAAATTCCAGAGGCTGGAACGATGACTCAGAGGTTAAGAGCACCGGCTCAGTTCAGAGGTCCCAGGTTCAGTCCCCAGCACAAACATGGTGGCTCATTTCAAAGAATGACTGAAAAATAAACATTCATGAGTAAGACAACTAGAAAACAACATGGCTGTTTAAAGAACTTGTTTATAGGATATATCTAGTCATGGCTCCTCTCAAAGGTACTTTACCAGGTATCACTGTCAGATAAAGAAAACACAAAGTAATATAGAGCCAGCAAGATGGCTCAGCAGGTAAAGACTTTACCTCATTCAGTCTCCAGGACCTACAAGACCAAGACCCAATTCTTCCATCTCTACCCTCCACATGTGCACTTGGAAAACACACCCAGATAACTAGATGTAAAAAGAACACAGGACGGTGTAGTGAGGGCAGAAGACACAGCGCAGCGGGGGAAACAAGAACTACCACTGACTGGACCTGAACTCAGTGGAATGCAGCCTGTGAACCAGCATCTGACCTCTGCTGACATTTGCACACACACGCACACCCCACACACTGACCTGCACACAACCACATGCCACACACATACATGCACAAACTCACACCCCACACACATACCCATACACACTCACACCCCAAACACATACTTGCACACACATGAACACCCCACACATATACCTGCACACATGAACACTCCACACACATTCCTGTACCCACACTCACACCCCACACACACACCTGCACACATGAACACCCCATACACATACCTGTACCCACACTCACACCCCACACACACACCTGCACACATGAACACCCTACACACATACCCACACACTCACACCCCACACACATCCTTGCACACACATGAACACCCCACACATATACCTGCACACATGAACACCCCACACACATCCTTGCACACACATGAACACCCCACACATATGCCTGCACACATGAACACCCCACACACATTCCTATACCCACACTCACACCCACAGTTACCTGCACACACACACAAATACCTGCATACAAACTCACACCTCACACACATACCTGCACCCACACTCACACCTCATAGGTACCTGCATACACACTCACACACATACCTATACACACCCAAACATCACACAGATACCTGAATCCACACTCACACCTCATACACATACCTGCACACACACACCCCACAGATACCCCATGGATGTTTACTTGAACCATTTAACAAAAGGTTTTGTTTCAAAACAAGTAATACTATCATCGAGACTTAGAATTTCAACGTGTAGTGAGAATTTTGGTTTCTTTAAAAGCACAGAAGTATTTAAAAATGTGTTTTAGTTTTAATCCAGGTGGGGAGATGGGGCCACTTCAGACTGTTCATAGCAGCTGACTATGATTTGCCTCCTGCTCTAGCAGAGGCGTGGTTTTAACCGCTGCAGATAGTCTCTTTGTGTGACTTTTCCAATTCCAGGGACTCTTCAGATGGTATCTAAAGGCTTGGGCCCCAAGAGGGGGACCTGTCAGCTGCATTGTGATTTGTTAAGTATACCTGTCATGCACAAAGGGGTGAGAAGAAACTAGATGGCTAAGATCAAACTTGCCCATAATCAGCAGGAAGTAGTCTAAGGATATCATCTCCCCCGTCTGCTCTGTCCTTTCTCTCCTACTTAGTGTTAGAGGTTGAAAGGCTGGAAGGAGAGGAGTGGAGAAAGGTGAAGAAAGAACCACAAATCAGCCAAAATGCTGCTATACTGGAAGGCATGGAAATGCTTTCTTTACCTGTAATTCCTTCTTGTGTGGAAATGTGTGGCTATTCTCTGACCACCTGTGCTCTGGGCCTATACTTCACAGGCTGTGACTCAACAGACCTTCTCGAACACTACGGCTGAGGTGGTTCTGATGTAGTACCAGAATTGGCCACCTGGGCTGGCTAGTTTTACACTTTACACAACTTTATGCACGCTATCGTCATTCCAGAGAAGAAAATCTCAACTGAGAAAATATCTCCAGAAGACTGGGCTGTAGGGCATTTCTTCAATTAGTGAATCAGGGAGGGCCCAGCCCATTGTGGGTGGAGCCATCCTTGGGCTGGTGGTTGTGGGTTCTATAAGAAAGCAGGCTGAGCAAGCCATGAGGAGCAAGCAGTATACAGCATTCCTCCACGGCCTCTGCATCAGCTCCTGCCTTCAGGTTCCTGCCCTGCTGGAGTTCCTGTCCTGACTCCTTCAGTGATGAGCAGTGATGTGGAAGAGTAAAACAACAAACAAATCAAAGACCCCATGGTCCCAAGGCTGCTCTGGTCATGGTGTTTCACTGCAGCAACAGTGATCCCAACAAAACTTCACTTCAGAAGATAAACTATGTATCCTTCTGAAAGCTCTTTGATAATATTCTCATGGCGGAAGTGTAAGTGTTTAGTAACAGATCAAGAGTATCTTCACTGGCCAGAAGTGGAACATGACTATAGTCTCGGCACTTAGGAAGTTAGGTGCCTTGGGAGTTCCAGTTCAGTCTGGGTTTCACGGTGAGTTTGAGGCCAGCCACAACACTGAAACAACACACGTGTGTTTTACTATCTTGCCTCATATAATAAGTAGTCAGTGATGCTAAGGGTTGAACTGACAGCTCATATAACAAAATTGATCCTGAAAAAGCATTTATATATGATATTTATAGACATTTTTAAATTAAAGATCATTTGACTAGAGACCTGTCTGCCTCTGGCAGCTCCCTTCTTAGATTCTAAGAAGAAATTGAGCATCAGTGGAGTTGCTCCAGTTGTGGTGAGACAGCCACTTGGCAAGAATTGCCTCATTCATCTACACACAATACTGTCCAGAAAGGGACACTCTGCGGAATAGTCTGATAATAGACTGATAATCTTTACCAAGCCAAAATTATCAGCCCTTCAGATTTCTGCATTAAAAAGGTCTGTCAGATATGATCCTGAGCCAGAAGGCTGAAGACTGATGCTCCAACATTTTGAGAGATGAGGGACTGGCTAAGTAGTCAGTGGTCTCTATATATTCACTAGTTTTGGAAGCTCTGTTTTGTGCTTCTCATTATCAGGTAATATTAGTCATTCTGAGATTTCTGACATTGTTGAAGACTGGTAGCCTCTTAGCCAGACCAGCTGTTTGGCATTAAGAAAGTTAATATAGATCTCCAAAGGTGATTTTCAGATAAATTACAATCTAAAGCCGAGATATAAGTCAGATATAGAATTATAGTCTTTCAAGATAGACCATAAAGGTGCTTTATTTAATAGACAAAATTGATAGGCTAGATGTTAAGGCTGTCTTATACTTTATAAATTGTAAAATAGTAAAAGTTATATTCATCTTATAGTTTAAAAAAAAGCCTTTTAGCTGGAAAAAAAGGAGGAAATGTAAATTGTCCTGAAGCTGTTTGTATTCTAATGTTAATTCCACTTCCACAAAAAAGGGCAGCCCAATCTCACACTCAAGAGCTGATGTCATCTGAACCCTCCCATGTTAATTAGTAAAATAAAGGAAAGCCAGTGACTGGACAGGGCAAGGGAGGTAGAGAGAGGCGAGGTCACAGAGGTCAGAGGACAAAAAGAGGTCGTGGCAAGATGGAGGTTCCAAAGGTCCAACTAGACCCAGGAAATACCTCTGATAGCCATGAAATAAATGATGTGGGCTAGTGATTAGTAAATACAAAAAGTAAGCCTGACCAAGACCCGAGGCTGCACAGCCCAGAGCTCTGCACAGAACCAAACATGAGTGGTAACAAACAGAAGTGAATGGAGTGATTCCTAATGAACCCTGTATCCACATACACTGGAGGCTAGCATAACCGTGGTCAGAGAGGCTTCATCCAGGAACTGATAGTAGGAAACACAGAGACCCACAGCCGAACGTTAAGCAGAGCTGGGGGAATCCTGTGGAAGAGAGAGAGGATTGCAGGAGCCAGAAGTCAAGATACCACAAGAACATGGCTCACGGAATCAACTAACCAGGGCTCAGAGGGACTCCCAGATACTAAGCCGGCAATCTGGGAGCCTGCACGAGGCCCTCTACATATGTGGTAAGGCTGCGTAGCTTGCTGTTCTTATGGGATGTGGGGAGGTAATATACAAGAAAAAGCAAGTCCTGAAATACAGACACTGTATGATGGTGATGAGGAGGGGGAAGAAGAGGAAGAGGAGGAGTAAGCACTGTTCCTACTACCTTCAGGCCTTTTAGCAAAGGACTATGTTCTCCTTTGCTAGTTCACCGAGACTACACACACTGCTGTTCATGCCCTCTGCATCCCTCACAGAACAAAGACCAGGCTATCGACACTGCATACAGAACCTTTAACATCAGCCACACTTACCTACTCAACCCGACTCCCTGTCAATCTCTGTCAGCAAGTGCGGCTCGTCACCTCTCTAGATAAAACTTTTCATTCTTTTGTCCTTCCATTTCTCCAAACTCTTCCTCAATTTCCAGACTGTCTATCATCCCTGGAGAAACATACCCCACCCTCTTGTTCTCAGTATCACTCCAAGTACCCAACAGGCAGTACCCAGTACTCTAAGTCAGGGCTGTTTGTCCACGTTTTTTCATCCCGAGTAGTCCTCAGCTCCTCAAGAAGAAAAACAAAATCTTAGATTTCTTAGTGTTTCTGGATCCTGATGTATATTACTTGCTCAACAGAAAATGTTTTATAAGTGCTTGTTGATGAATCAGATCTACAGAAATAATTGTATGCCATATCGAGAGAACATGACTATCACTCAGATCAGAGGCTGAAGTAGTAAGATCCAAAAATTGAAGCCAGACTAAGCTTCAGAGGAAGTTCAAGGTCAGCCTGAGGCTACACAGGAAACCGTGCATGGAAAACAAAACAAAGCCAAACCAAACCATGTAACACATAATACAAAATGAGCCACTAGATACCAAAACTGAACAGTCGGCCATAACTGTGTCCTGGTTGTCTTTCTTGCCGTGCCGTCCTTTTGTGTCATGTCTCTGCACAGCTCAGAGTCCAAAGGACATGTCTACACATTATCCTCAGGCTCTTTAGCTCTGGTTTTGCTCCCAGTAACAAGTCAGGAAAAAACAAATAGGTAACAAGAAATCTATTTTACTGTGTGAGTAATGGCCGGCATCAAATGATCATGAGGAAATAAGATATTTTCATACCTGTCACACTGCTGCATTATGGAAATTTCTTTGATTATTTCCTGAAGATCTGACTCAACAGGCACTTGCTTAATTGCAACAACTTGACCAGACTCCTTATGTATTGCTTTAAAAACACTCCCATAAGACCTTAAAAAAGAAAGCCAAATGTTACTTCTTACTTTTCTTGCATCAAGCATTGTATGTAAGACTACTGGGACTTTTATGTACATTTTGCATAGTATATTTTCTAGCTTAAATCATCATTATAATAATCAAAAGCAAAGGTAAAGGAAAGTGAGTTCATGAAGGAGTATTACTGCTTGAATTATAAACTTAAAAGTCATCACGTAAAAGCACAGTGAGTTGTTATTTCTTATGGGAAGAAAGGAGCGGGAGGGGGAGGAGACAGGAAGGAGGCACAGAGGCTAACTTACGGTTTGTCAACTCAAATGCAGCTTAAAGAGATAGAAAAGGAAATCACAAGCATGAGAAGTAAGTTAACAACAGTGCAAGTCTCAGGCTAGGAGGAAAGACTGAACAAGCAGAAGCCCAGGGTACCTTCTACTATGAACCTTTCTATTTTCCTTCCTTTGATTCCTTTGAGACAGGCTCACGTACAGCCTTAAACATCCGATACAGACAAGGACGGTAGTGAATGGCCAGGATTGCAGGTGTACACAGTCTAACTATTGTGCACCATTTAACACCAAATGAAGAAAAGTAGGCAATCTTCAACCAAAGTCTCTCGGTGCTTCTTCAAGTTCATCTCTTCATGAGAAACACCACATAGTCATATGGGCAGTCACATAAAGGGGACAGAGACTTAATCTGTACTCTAGCTCTTGAATGTGTATCAACCAAATATTCACGTGTTTTACAGAACAGAAGCAACGAAGAAGGAAGGCACCTGTAATTTAGTATGTTCTCCAAACCAAGATTTAAAACCACTTGGTTCTAACAGTACACCAGGTTCTTGGACAGTTTTACAAGCATTAAGCCTTCAAATTACCTTGAATTATGTTTCCCAATTTATAATTAGTGCAATATGTTTTGTCATTTTATAGTTATGTCTAGCTTAGCTAACTGTATCAGAAAAGGAGGCATGTGAAAAATCTATCTTATAATTTGTCGAGTTTCTGTCTTTGACCATACACTTAAAAGACTGCAAAGTATGCCTGTTTGTGTGTGAGAGAGTACGTATAACTAAATACAAACACCTACTTTACATGAACATTTGCTAATAACATTTAATCCCTTTCTAAGTTTTGTATTATCTGTTCACGTCTATAAGACTAATAAAAACACAGACCATTTTTACAGATTCTCTGCACATAACGATCCCATCAGAGTGAGTTACTGTGCTGTGGTCCAGATGATCTGAGAGGACTTCCTTTTCTATCTGTATCTGTACCCTTGGAGTGTTACATATTATATGTTCTTGCAAATTTAATTGCTTTATACTCATTATCTGACTTTCTCCATGACTAAAGGCTATACATTCCTCTATCACTTGAAGCTGTTAACAGTTCTTCTGCATATATGTACTCATTTCTTCAAGATACTCAATTCAAAGTTTCTACTGGTCTGTTCTCAAATAAAATGGGTCTGAGGGTGCCAAACATGCGCACAGCCTTATAAAGGCAAAATTGTCAAGTTTATCAGTGAGAATGCACAAGATGACCAGTAACACTACAGCAGACTCTGACATGTTACCACGCATACTTATCATAATCTGGTCTTTTCACCTGGACACTAAGTGTCAGATTTCATGGGTTAGTAATATTCACGCCGGTAGACACACTCCAGCAAGGGCCTAGACAACACTGCCTTCATCTAGAAGGTATTTTCACAGTTCTTACTCACCCTTCTCCAAGCTTCTCCAAAACATCAAACACTTCTTCAGGCTGCTTAGTCAAACTGTCTTCACTCAGCTTTTTCAGCTTACTGAGAAAAGTAAGACAGAAAAATTCTTCCTTAAAAGCTTTTACAAGAACAATGTAATACGCAATATAGTCAGATGTTCCAAAAGCAAGTACTATAAAAGGTGTATAGCAAATGGTCCCTTCCCAGGGATGTCGCTGTGTGCCTAGCAACAGACTCCAATACAAACCTCTTCAACATCAGGTTCTGTGAGACGGTCATTCCTTTCCTTCACTCTAACAGACATGACAGCACGGTACACATGCGCTACTTCACACTCTGCTTTCACCCAGCAACATACAGTCGGTTATATACTGTTAATAACATATATCCCACTTAATAAAGGGGATACATCCCAAGAAATACTTTAGGTAATTTTAACACAATAATAACACCATGGAATGTACTTCAAAAATTCAAGATAGTAGACATGGCCTATAACATGGACAGTATACACCAATTTCTACTATATCCATAACAAACACAACAGAGGGGAGCGGGCTTACCAGAGAATATGGGAGAAGATATACATGACTTACATTTTTGCAGTAAACATTTTCATAAGTAATAATATACTTAGGAATAATTATTAGAACTATACTACAGTTAACACATGTGCATAGTAATTTATCATGGCCAAGAACTACATGCCATCCGCAAGAGCATGTGCTATGCTTGCACACAATTAGAGCACATGCGTGTCCATGCCAAAACCAGCAGAAACACTGTGTGCTCTACTCGAGGATCACAGCGGTCATACTATCACTAAATAACAGTAGAACATTTTCAACTCCATTATAATCCTGAGACCAGTGTCGTGCAGAATTCATTATAGACCAGGACAGCATTACCCAGCACGCTGTCTTTACAAGAATGGACTTATTACAGTAAAAATAAATATGCTACCATTGATTCCAATATGACTAACTTAAGATCACTAAAATCGTTATGCTGTGCTTTTTGTTCTTCAAATATCTGTGTCCACGAAGAGAAATAGTCAACAGACCTCTTACCACTTTACTTACAGAAAGCAAAAATACAGAACTCTGCCGGCTACTGTTGCCGTGCTAAATGAACACGGTATCAAACTGCCTGCGAAATGGTTCTAAGCCCACGGTGCAGCTGTGAGGCTTCAGAGAACTTCTCTTTGCAGAAGACAGTGGCTAATAAAGAGACGGCATCAAAGTTCAGCAAATATGGGACTGGAGTGGTCTACCCCAAATGGAACAATGAATATGCATGCACACACACACACACACACACACACACACACACACACACACACACACACACACGTACGCACGCACGCAGGTGGTTCAGATAATCTCCCAAAGAGAGTGGAAGGCCGCAAGAGGCAGAGGCTGAAGTGCTGTAAGGCAGTGCTTCTGGGCTGGACAAGGCTGAGTTCCAATGAAGTCACGACTCACGGTAGCTATGGTCACCTTGCTCAATCAGGCCATCGGCAGGGATGGGGAGCCGGGAAGGGGATCACACTCCTCAGTGAGGCAGCCACTTTGATTTGTTGTCCATGCTCCAGTAAACAATCTCCCGTCCCTCTTTAATGCAACAAATGGAAAGACACACACAACAGAAGGAAGACTTGGTTTAAAAAAAAAAAAAAAAAACTTATTTTATACATGCATGAAACTGCCAAAGAATGAAAAGTGAATTTTTAAAAACTAATCAAAACAAAGATAAAACAGAAAAGTGCCTTCAAAGTAAGTGCCTGAAGGAGAAAATGGGAACGACAAATACAGGCTCAAGGACACCAGGAGCACTAACCGCTGAGGACACAGCTACAAAGAACACGGAGAGACGAGGCCATGTCCTCACTGGCCCTCTTCTGTGTACAAACACCGTATGTTTAGTGCTGGGTTCTTTCCTACCAGTGCCCAGCATTTCAGTCTCCTCCTGTCTGAGCTTCCTTTGTCTCTCCGTGTCTTCCCTCCAGCCCGCCAACCCCAGCCCCAGGTCCCCAGCAGGCAAGGAAAGTAGAAACTGTCCAGATAAAAGCCTGGCTGTCCTCGGCAGTGACAAATGGATGTGACCCCTGAACAGCTGCTCACACAGAACTCAGTTCATCAGCCAGGTCCCATCCTGAGGAGGTCCCACTGTTTGGGACACAGCTACCCAGAGGGCCTGAAACTGAGAACGACCGAAACCAGGGAGCCCGAGGGAGCCCGAGGGCTCACTACACAGTCTCTGGTGGCCCGAAGTGGACACACTGAGAAGTTGGACAGCAGAAAGTACTGCAGACAGTGGCTCCACACTGTTCCAGAAGTGAACTCCATCTGAGGACACCTGAGACTCTCATACGATGAGACAGGAGTTTATTTACACATGCATGTATACAAAGAAGGTATATATCATACTTGTTCATAGGTGTCAACATATAAATAAGTCCAGGAGTCTTTGTTCTATATTCTAATTTCCATGGTTTTAAAAGCACAAAGGTAAGACAGGTGTGACCACCTCGTCAGATACCAAGCACAAGAGTGCCCTGAAAATGCCAAGGAAACAAAAATCAACCTAAAGTTACAAACCAAGTTAAAAAACACAAAAATCAAACAAACAAACAAAAACAGTCCTTCAAACAGCAAAGGTGAAGATAAAATGAGAAATTATCAGTTGGGCAGAAAAACCCTCTCCAGCCTAAAACAAACTTGCCACAACCCAGCACCAGGCAAGCTAAGACAGGAGGATTGTAGTTTGCTTTACACAGTAAGACCCAGTCTCAGGGTGCCAAAAAGGAAATAGAAACCAGGGGGCTGTGATCTGTGATGCAGCTCAGAGGTTAAGTGCTTACAGCACCAGCCTGAGGGCCACAGTTCAGATCCCAAAGCCATATCTAACCCTGGTGGCCATGTTGAATATCTTTAATTCTACCTGCAGAGTCACTGGGTCCCAGAGCCAGCTGCTTACCAAGATCAGCCATATCAGGGACACCTAAGAAGGTTTCCTAACAGAAGGAAATGACACACATCAGACTAAACCATGGGAAACATGGCAGAACTCAAGATCACAGCACCGAGGTTAAAAGGAGAAATCTCAAAGAAACAGCCTCACGCTGTTCTTCCATTAACTAGAACAATCAGAAACAAATAAAAATCAGTAAAGGAACGAAATAATAAAGGTTAAGAAAATAAAAGAAACCAAAAACTATAAAAGATGAACTAAGAGATTTCCAAAAGGAGATAAACCAAAATAGATGAAGAAAGAGGTAGAGGCTCATTAACTGAAACCACGGACTGCCGATAGAGCACCGCAGCTAACGTCACAAAACCCCAGAGAGCACCTGTGCTGACACCCACACAGCTGACTCTACGTCAGGGTACTCTCTGATGTCACCAGACACTGGCGCAGCCGAGTGTGGGAGTGAATGGGACTTCCTGTAGACACCGATGCCAGAGACCACGCGGGAGTCGTGGCCTGCGCTCCGCAGACTGTCCAGGGCAGGGAAGCTACTTTGGAAGTGGTACTGATGGCTGCGGGCCCACGGCGGCTTCTGTGACTCTCACTGCACCAACCCCAGAAGAGTAACTAACAGCCTAGACAGGATGCCATCAGAGGGAACTTAACAACTGTGACAAGGGTGCTGACGTGTAGCTCTCCACAACCGATGACACCTGTAGGAGACGCAGTGGGGAAGGACTCAGTCTTTAATTTGCTTTTGAACGAGATGAACCTGCTGTGGTTCTAGAAGGTGACTATGACATTTATACCACCCTAGTAGTTCTTAGCCCGACATCTGTGAATACATGACTCAGAAGCCTGGAGGGAGACAAGGGAACAAACTATAGAACTGTCCAGACCAGAATTGACCAGGCAGAGGCCCTGAAAAGCAATGAGGGTAGAGGATTCGGACTGGGCAGAGACAGAGAAGCTGGTACAGAGAGGAAAAGCGACACTGAAAGATGGTACAAACCAGAAAAAGTACTCCTTAAACTTTAAAGACACTGACAATGGTGCACAGACTCAAAGTGTTTCAGAATGAACCATGTACATGTCGTGAGGAAGGCAGCATCTCTTTCATATTAAGCCAAAAAGTAATCCGTCCCCCATTGTAATTCCCTGGGAGTTGAAAAGCTTCTTTCAAACAGGCCCATAATCTGGCCCACCTTAAACGAAGAAGTCATAGGTCGCTCAGATGAAGACAGTAAACATTTTCTCTTTCACAGATCCCATTTTCTCCACATATAAAATTGAAGTGTTGCTACTTTAACTTAAGCAAAGACAGTATCTCTGGAGCATTTGTCAAGTAAAAACACATGACTTATATTGGTAAACAATTCATGTTTTCTACCAATTTGTTATTATTCTCTCTTTGGGTGTTTTAAATGAAAACTGATCTTTTCATTTATGGCCTAATTCAAAATAATTTTGAATTGTCTACTTTCAAACTTCTATAGCTAAAACGAGACTTCTCAGATTGAGAAGTCAATCTTAGACTGGAAACACAGCTCAGCCAGTGTGTACCTTACATGCTTGAGGTCCTATGTTCCATCTCAGCATCACCCCTACACACCACACACACACACACACACACACACACACACACACACATACACACACCACACTACACAACACTACACACACACCACACTACACTACAAACACACCACACACACACTACACCATACATACATACCACACTACACACACACACATACACAACACATACACACACCACACCACATATACACACATACACCACACACACACCACACTACACTACACACACACCACACACATACACACCACACACACACACCATACACACACACATACACACACAGCACACTACACATACCATACCACATACCACACACACACCACACCACACATAGACACACACACACACACCACCACCACCACCACCACATACACCACATACACATACAAAGTACTTTTCTACTTCCCCAATATGACAGACACAATATTAGCAGAGTTTATCTGTCTATGACACTAGTGGGATAACTCCTCATAATCTCAACTTAAGTTTAAAATTTTTCATACAGATCTTACCTGCTTGGTTAGAGTTACAAGATATTTTACATTATTCATGGCTATCGTGAAGGTTGTTGTTTCCCTAAGTTCTTTCTTGGCCTTTTATCATTTGTATAAAGGAGGACTACTGATTTGTGTCTGTTAATTTTGTATCCAGCCACTTTGCTGAAGATGTTTATTAGCTGGAGGAGTTCTCTGGTAAAATTTTTGGGGTCACTTATGTATACTATCATATCATCATCAAATCGATACTTTGACTTCCTCCTTTCCAATTTGTATGCCCTTGATCTCCTTTAGTTGTCTCATTGCTCTGGCTAGGACTTCAAGTTTTATATTTAATATGTAGGGAGAGAGTGTACAACCTTGTTTTGTCCCTGATTTTAGTGGAAATGCTGTATGTTTCTATCAAAGATTCAAAAAATATACTCTTGACTTTAAAGTGGAAACTCTTCCACATACTAGAGAATTCTATGGGGAACAAGTTACCCACAATGCATTTCTATAATAGAACTTCAGAAGTAGGCCTTATATGCTTAAGACAAACATACCCTTGAATTATCTTTATTATCTTAATTAAAAGAATTAAGAGGCTAGTACAATCTGTTTCTTCATTGCTACATCTGAGTATGGGTTCCCAGCCAGTAAAGAAAGATGTTAAAAGGAACAGACAGCGTAGCTTACTAAAACACTGGACCTGCCTGCTATTCCCAGTGACACAGGCTTATAAACCTATTTGGGAGGCTGAAATAGAGGAACAACGGGTTAAAATCTGAACTGAGAAACGAGTTCAAGAGGAGCCCAGGCAAATTAGTGAGATCCTTTCCAAAAGCAGAAGTTGAGAGGACCAAGGACATCGCTCAGGAGCAAAGCACTTGCCTAGCACACAAGGCCCTAGATTCAATCCTAGTGTGGGGATAAGGAACAGGGGGAAGGGAGGAGTAGAGGAGGTGACACCTATAGAGGAGGGGACACCTATAGCAGGTGGCATCTAAGGCACGAGAGCCACCTCCTGCGTGAGTGAGACTAAGACCCCATAAAAGGTTTCACAGAGCTCTCTGCCCTCTGCCCTGTGGAGACAGTGTCGCCCCTCCCCACAGGATGTAGAAACAGGACCATTTTGGAAACAAACAATAGCCCCTACTGCACAGTAGAATCTCAACCTGTGACAGCCCACCTTTGTAACTGTGAAAACGACTAATGCTGTCCTTCGTAAATAATGAAGTCTGTAGTGCTTTATGGTAGAGTAGCACAAAGAAAGAGACCTGACATTAGACTATGTCTTCAATAGGGAGAAACACATCCTCTACACTAAATACCTCTATATGCTGAGTCAAAACATGACAGCAGTCTCCTCCCAGACTTACACATTGAAACTGTCTACTCTCTTCCAATGACCTCCAAATTCCAATAATTCAACCTTTAAATGCCATTGCAACATTCCATCAGACCATAACTCTGTATAGTCTCAATTTTGTTACTTCTATTCAATGTGTAAATTTCTGTTATTATTTTCTACTAGAGCTCAATACAAAATCTCCAAGTCTTCTATGGAAGATGATAGGAAACTCTACATAAAACAGAACATTTTCTCCATATTCCTCATGTTTTCTAACATCAAGATTAGTTTACACTCAAAAATACACCACATGATGGTGGTGAGAACCTATCCAATACTCTAACTACACACTGTTATGTCTGATCCCTGAGCCCATTTCAAAACTAACGACATGTAATGTATGTATACATTTTACACAGGACTGGCCAGGAACTCATGACTGAAACAGTATTCTCTGCACTTAAAACCCCGTTTCAGAAGTTTTCCATGTGTAACAGTTTGCATGTGCTTGGCCCAGGGAGTGGCACTATTAGAAGGTGAGGCCTTGTTGGAGGAAGTGTGTCACTGTGGGGGTGGGCTTGGAGACCCTCCTCCTAGCTACCTAGATGCCCAGTCTGTTCCTTGCTTCCTACGGATAAAGATGCAGAACTCTCAGCTCCTCCTGCACCATGCCTGACTAGAGGCTACCTTGTTCCTGCCTTGATGATAATGGACTGAATCTCTGAACCTGTAAGCCAGCTCCAATTAAATGTTATTTATAAGACTTGCCTTGGTCATGGTGTCTGTTCACAGCAGTAAACCCTAAGACACCGTGATAGAAATACTTGCAGTAAATAGTAAGAATGAAATGAGATACAATACAGTAATGTATTTGCAACAAATCTAGAAGTAAATGGAATATTTCAATATAGAATATTTGTTAATTATGCAGTATCTACTAAAATCATGCTACAGAAAACAGTAACCTAAAAAAAGTAAAACAAAGCACTTACATGAAACAAATTCACAATATACTTCGAAGAGGAAAGCACAAACGTTACAACATAACATGTACAAAACTAAGCTATTTTCAGTTTTCTTAGGATGTCAGAGCAGCTGAGTGGCCATGACGTCATACTGGTGTGACGGACTAGACCAGTTACTCTTACTGGTGTGACAAACAGCCATCTTTGTAAACTTTATTCTGGCTTACAGTTTAAACAGATTGACTCATTGTGTGTGTGTGTGGGGGGGGGCCTCAAGAACAAAATCAGGGTGATCACCTACCCCCATGGCAGTCAGAAAACAGTGAGCAGGAAGTGAGGTGGGCTATAAAACCCCCAGTCCCACTCCTAGGAAGCCGCTCTTCCCGCAAGCCCATCTCCTGAAGTCTCTACCAGCACCACCATCTGGGAACCAAATGTCCAAGCACGGGAGCTCCTGTGAGACACTTCACATTCAAACTCCAAAAGAGCAAAGCCTACACAAGGTACTTCAGACCGCTTTGTCCACTGCTATGTCCCCACATCAAAAACTACACCTGACGTAGGGCAGAAATTCAAGTATCTGTGACATGCCAATGTTTTAGTATCCAGGTTATGCAAACGGGGAAGATTCCACCTTCTCTGTTTTTGTTTCATACTTTTAAAATGTTTTGTCTTGACTAGGTTTAGTATTTGAAACAGGATCTCACTGTATAAGCTGGTGTATACCAGGGAAGCCGTGAACCTGAAGCCCTGCCCTTGCCTATGCTCCACTGCTAGGACCATCCGTGTGCACCACCGTGCCTGGTAAACGCATCGCTTCACTCACTGAGGAAACATCCGAAACTGTACTTCATGTTAAAATAAAGTTTAGTTTCCACACTTCAAACAAATCATCCCATATACTGGAAGGGGGAGGGGCTCTTCTACAGATTGAAATAAGTGACCAGAGCCAACAGTAAACACAGTGTACATTCATTAGTTCCTGTGACTAAACTGTACAACTGCAGTCTTCCTACACAAAAGAACGACAGTTCTAGATGGAATTTTTAATATGACTTCAACTGTAAAACCAGCACTGAGAAACTGACCCATGGATCTGTTCCATTCAACAGATACCTACGGAGTCTGTGAGAAACAGAAAGAACTGAGAAACAAGCCTTACCAACTGGAAGGGCCCTACTCTAGTGCAAAAGCAAAATAAAACGCCAACAATAAAACCAAGTACAACACAGTAATGAAAACTAGGGGTTAGAGAGATAGTTTCGTAGTTAAAGATGTTTGCTGCCCTGAGAACCAAAATTTGGTCCCCAGCACCATATGAAACTGCTCATACCTGCCTAAAATACTGCTCCAGAGGACCCAATGTACTACAACCCCTGCAGACTTACACACACATTTGCATACGGATACAGAGAAATATACATACACAAATAAAATGTAAAGTAAAAAGAAAGATCACTGTGTTAGGCAGACTTGGCAAGTGGCTCAGGAGGGAACGATACCTGCAGCCAGGTCTGATGACTTCAGTGCAGACTCCCAGAACCCACAAGCCAAAAGAACCAAGTGCTGCAGTTTGTTCTATGAACTCCATTTGTATTTGTACAAGCATGAGCACATGCACACACACACACACACACATACACACACATGCACACACACATACACACACACACAGATACACACACATACACACACATGCACACACACACACAGATACACACACATACACACACATACACACAAACACACACACAGATACACACACATACACACACATGCACACACACACATATACATACACACACCATACACACACACACACGTATACACGTACACACACAATCAATAAAATGAAATTTAAAATTAAGGCCTTTAGACTATAATTCCTAGGTACTTCCTGGCTCTGCACTCCTGCAATGAGAAGTGTTTGTTCTTAGGAAGTGACTTCAAAACTAAAGCTCATGTGATTTCCTCAATTACTTTGGTAATAACTGCAAAAGAGAAACCAAAGTCTCTCAAACGTAGAATGTCTCAGTGTTAGGAAACTATTAAATACAATGCCGACAATAAATGTTATTAAGTCAGGCATTTAAGGAGACACATTTCTTCAGGATCACCATGTATAAATATTCACAAAGGAGGCTATCATCAATCCAACTAGTTTATTTCTACTTTGAAACACTATCATAGCCACTGAACTGGACTTCCGGAGGACCGAGTATTCTGGTATACTTACACAAATACAGTAAGGTTACATTTAGAATACGCTCATGTTTTTTGGAGTCAGGTTTTTCAGGAAACAGATCTTTCAGTCTTTTGTTCGATTGGATACAGTTAGGATTTACTTTTATTTTAATTTCTAAAAGATAGCAGGTAAAATGATCCTAATTTTAAAACCAAAAAGTAAGGCAGGCTGTAGTGGCTCAGGCCTTTAATGGCAGCACTTGGAAAGCAGAGGCCGGCAGACCTCAGAGTTTGAGGCCAGCCTGGTCTACAGACGGAGTTCCAGGACAGCCGGGGACACACAGAGAAACCCTGTCTCAAAACACAAAACAAACAAAAGTGTCCTACGAAGCACCCAAACCAGGAGCCACTGCCACGCTACTCCCTGAGTCTGTTATAAAGAACACGAAGTAGAGACACGTGGTCTGAACACGTATGATCCAGCAGCACACCAAGCATGCCACTGAGCACATACACGGGGAAACAACCACAGAGCTGTCACCCCGAACAGCACTATGCACAGCCGTGGATACACAGGAGTGATGGGGAGGCCGTTAACTGATGAGCACATAAAGAACGGTCATGTCACACCAAAGCCATCGCCATTCAGCCACTGAAAAGCATGAAATCTGCCACGTGTATGAACAGGGATGAAACTGGACATCACTAGGAACTGAAGGGGTCAAGCGTGAATGTAGGGGAGGGGACCATGCCAGAAAACTCGGTAGGGTCGAGTGGATTCGGAACCCAGCACCCACTCCAGACAAGATTCCCGGCTCTGCTTTCCTTAATACAACACAGGTAACTCCCCACGGGAAGGATTCCTTCCAGGACTAAACTCCTTAAATATGCTTGCCTTTTTTACTTTTAAGGACCATGGCAATGGACCAAGGATGTGCTCCCAATCAAACTGGTTCAGGTGCTCAGAGTCTCTGACTCCCTGCCCCTGTCTCTCTCTGACCCCTTTCTCTTTCTCTCCCCTTCCCTGCCTCGACAAGTTCCCAGCCAGCCTCTTCTCTTTTTATCTCTCCCTCTGTCCTTCTCAGTCCTCTGCCTCTCCTCCCATCCCCCCAAATAAACTCTATTCTATACTAGACCCACGGTACGGCTAGTATTGCTTTCGGGGAGGGATGCCTCAGTGTGGGCCGGTGGAGGGGCCCCTCCATATGCTGTACCTCACTCTTTATAAAAACCCATCTTGGTGCCATGACTCAGATTCACAAGCACGCAAGTTTACATTTCCTGCACTGCTGCCACATGGACGATCCAACTACTGGGCCACTAGACCTACCCATCCAAACCGCAGTGACTTGGTCGGCCCCACACTAGTCAGAGTAAGGACCCCTGGTCCCAAGGAAGGGCTGTGCAGCTCACAGCTGCCCTCTGGTGTCTCACTGACCTTTTGTCTTAGGACCTCTGCCTTGGGTGAGCTCTTTCTCTCCTCTCACTGCTGGAACTCCTAAGCCTAGGTGACCCATCCTCCTGCTGCTCCGGGTGGCTGGAGCTCAGCCCTTCGATCACCTGAAGACCTGGTGATCTGGGCTGGCTGCTAGTTATCGTATACATCCTCAGGATGCTGGTAGGGATAACTGATAACTTCTAATCTCCCTCAGAGAGAACGTCCTCCCACCTCCCAGCTACTTCCAGGCTCCCTACTGGGGAACCCCCTGGTATTAAAGACTCCCAAATTTTCAGGCTAAATTTGGCCCCAATCCTCACTAGATAATAACTCTAAATGGCCGCTTAACAGCGTTTTGAAAAAACTTTCTCAGCTCTTGACATTGATCCAAAAATGTAATCCTAACTCTAATAAAACACGCCACTATACAGTCCACTGCCCAACACACAGAAAGAATAAATAGTGCATTCACTCAAATAAAAACCTAGAAATATCACTAGCTCTAGGTCAGTCTGGTTGAGACCCTCTCACTGTTTCACCAGCACATCCTCACTACCAGCGTGTAAGCATTGCAGCATTCTACAAGCTTCAGGAACTCCGCTCTGAGTTGGTCTTGCGGTTGTTTGGGTCTTTGTTTTTGTTTACTTGATGAGTATGAACGTTTCACACCACATGAATGCCTGATGCTCTCTGAGGACAAAGTCTCTGTTTGGTCCCCTGGGACCCAAGTTATAGGGAGTCATGAGCTGCTATTTAGGTATTAAAAACCAAACCAGGTCCTCTGCAAGAACAGCAAATGAGCCATCTTTCCAGCCAAGGTTTCAAGTCCCTAAATAAAGAAACCGAGAAAGACCTCAGAAGACGGAAAGATATCCCCTGCTAATGGACCAGTAGGATTAATATGGTAAAAATGGCCACCTTACCAAAAGCAATCTGGGATTCAATGTAATCCCCATCAACATTCCAGCACAATTCTTCACAGCTCTTGAAAGAACAATCCTCAACTTCATATGGAAAAACAAAGAAAGGGTAGAAAAACATGCTATTGAACAGTAAGAGAACTTCCAGAGGTATCGTGTATGTACTACAGAGCAAGAGTGATAAACACTGCATGGTACTGGTACAGAGACAGAGAGAGAACTGAATCGAAGACCCAGAAATAAACCCACACACCTATGGACACTCGATTTTTGACAAAGAAGCCAAAGCCATACAACAGGGAAAGCATCTCCAACAAATAGTGCTGGTCTAACTGGATGTCTTCATGTAGAAGACAAATAGATCAAATCTATCACCCTGCATAAAACCCAAGTGGAAATGGATCGAAGACCCCAATATAAAAACAGACACACTGGCTCTAGTAGAATACAAAGTGGGAAATACCCTCAAATTCATTAACACAGGAGACAGTTTCCTGAACAGAACACCAAGGGCTCAGGCTCTAAGGTCAAGAATTAATAAAAAGCATCTATAAGACAAAAGCCCCCGCCCACAGGACAAAACATCGACCTACAGATTGAGGAAAGACCTTCACTGACAGGAGGCTAATATCCAAAATATATTAAAAATTCAAGAAGTTAGACTTTAAAAAAAACACCAAATAATCCAATCAAAAAAATGGAGTACAGAGCCAAGCAGAATTCTCAACAGAGGAATCTCAAATGTCATCAGGGAAATGCAAATCAAAACAACCCTGAGACTTCTCCACCTCACACCAGTCAGAATGGATAAGACCAAAACTCGAGTGACAGAACATGATGGGGAGGATGTGGAGAAGGAGGAAACTCCTCCATTGTAGATGGGATCCAAACTTGAACAGTCACTCTAGAAACCACTACGGTGGTTTCTCAGAAAATTGAAAATAGTTGTACCTCGAGACTCAGCCATACCACTCCTAGGCATACACCCAAAAGATACCCAACCACTCCACAGGGACACCTGCTCCACTATGTTCATAGCAGCCTTATTCATGACAGCCAGGAACTGGGAGCAAGTCTCTCAACAGAAGAATGGGTACAGGGACAACAGGAATAGGGAGGCAGGAGCAGGCATGGGGAGAGACAGGAGAGAGGTGAGAGATGGGGGAAGTCCTAGAGACCTAGGATGACAGAGGCTCCCAGGGGTTAATGTAGGTGACCTTAGCCTAAACGCCCAACAGTTGGGAGATAGAGCCTGAAGAGACCACCTCCAGTAGCCAGACGGGACCCCAAGTCGAGGGTCACCAACCCACCTATGAATATTTCTGACCCAAAATTGGCCCTGTCTAAAAGAAATGCAGGGGGAAACTTGAAGCAGAGACCTAAGGGACCAGTCCAACTCAAAACCCACCCCCGCCCCCGTGCACACTACTGATTATGCTATGTTGTGTTTGCAGACACTGAGAGGCTCCACCCAGAAGCCGACAGACCCAGATGCAGATACCCACAGACAACATTGGACACAGGCTGGAAGAAGTTAGAAAGAAGAATCAAAGACCCTCAAGGAGATGGAGGACCAACCATGTCAACTAATCAGGACCCCAGGGAGCTCCTAGAGACTGAGCCACCAACCAAAGAGCACACACGGGCTGGTCTAAGGCCCCAGGCACATATGCAGCTGACTTGTCTGGCCTGGATGGGAGAGAATATACCTAACCCTGCAGAGACTTGATGTACGTGATGGAAGATGAGGGAGTTACTCTCTCAGAGATGAAGGAGAGGGGAAGCGGGGAGAAATTGTCCCCCTGCGATGGGGGACAGGGAGAAGAGGCAACATTTGGGGATGTAAATAAACAGTTTTTAAACAATAAAAAATAAACATGCTCTAGGTTACCCAAAGTGATAAAAGTCAATCTACAACATCAAACACCATTTCTATGTCAACTGCTAAAGTTCAGGGGTCATCATTTTCTACTCGTTTTTGCTTTTCAAAATCTAAACAATTTATAAACGTTCAGTGAATGTTTAGCTCTGGATTTCTATGTAGCCGAGTGAAAGCTGTCCTTGTAAGTCCTCAGAGAGTTATGAATACCCCTGAAGATGCTGACCCTATCAGAACCGCGTTCTCTAAACATTTTGGAAATGATCTTCAGTGACATGTACTTTACAACTTATACTTTACTTAACTGCCCTGTGACTCCCAGAAAGGTCTATCCCAGCCACCACTTACAAATACACTACGGCCGAGAAGTAGAGATTGTCTGCCACTGCCGTGCTCTGCAGAGGAGCTGTGGTTACTGGAACTGAGCCCTACCTGCCTCTGACGCTTTTAAGCATCTGCTTGTTCCGACAATAGGTACAACCTGAGCCTCGCGTGCACTTAACTTTAGAAAATATATTAACCATTAAATGTTGTCACTACAATGTGCTTAGACCATCTAAGAAAACAGATACAAGAATTTTTTAATTACATAAAAGTGCTGTTTCTATTTCCTTCTACTTCCTCTCAGATTGGGCTCTTTGCCCAAATGCTCTATAAAATTATACTTTCCTGGCAAGGAAATCAAAGGGAAAAGATGGGACTCTTTTCTATCCTTTCCTCCCTGAGCTCTGGGTTTTTGTTTTTTTTTTTGAGAAATGTCTATTTCCCATCAAGTGGAAAGTGACATTATTCTTCGTAATTTCTTGTAAGACACTTGTGTGAAGTTAGATACTCCCTGTCCTGAAGCATTTTACTGCCATCACTGGGGGTGTGGGTACTCCTACATGAGACACACAACGTCTACCTGTGGGTCTACCATAGGGGCAGGACAGCGCAGTCCGCACAAGACGGTCCTCGCATTTCAAACCAGAGTCAGCTCATACGTGTGGCTAGTCGCTTACTCTCCCCAGCCTCCAATATCTTAACTGAAATGACAGCTTCTGAATCTTCCAGCAGTCTGGAGTGGCACGGCAGGGCCCTGGTGCTCACGCGTAGGCAGCTGCTGTTGTCTGCCGTCTGCACACGGCTCTGCTTGACCCCAGTGCTACCCAACATCATGGAACAGCACGCGGTTACTTCTCTGCGTTCCACGGGGATTCCATTCCTTCTGTTCTTTTCTTTAATTTCCTGGAAATCCTGACTACAGATTTTGTTCACAGCAGTAACAGCTCTTCACTCTACAATCCATCCATACGGTATGGGCTGTTGAAAACACAGGTACTCTAAGAGTTGTCTTTCACATTGTCTGTGTGCACTAATACAAAGCGTAAGGCCTGACATCTGGCCTGACCAATAGTTCTGTATAGGTTTGGAGTCATTCATTTTTCTAGACCTTCTCACTTAGAAGTAGTTACTGAAAAGCACTAAAAATGAGAAACTGGGAGTTTGATCGGAGTGAATAAAACATGAAGTCAAAGTCCACAAGCTCATGTCCATTTGAGTCCATCCATCCCTTTAGGAAACACAGGTCATAGAAGGGCTCTGCCTTCACCACTGCCCTACTGCAAACACCATGACTACGCGGTTTAATCACAGTCGCCATGGCAGCGCACAAGCCGATGTGGCGCAGGAGCTGAGAGTTCTGCATCTGGAGCCGCAGCAGCAGGAAGAGACAGCCACGCTGAGCCTGCCTGAGCTTCTGAAACACCACATCCCACCCCCGATGACACACTTCCTCCAAAAAGGCCATAACTATCCCAAAACGTACACACCTCCTAACAACACAGTCCCCAGTGACCAATCACTCAAACACACGAAGCCGTTCCTGTTCAATGAGCTCACAATTGATACCACAGTCAGAATGAACCAGAGTCTGAAAGAATGAATCGGTTCTCCTACCTTCAATCAGTGCCAGGGTATTGATATGTCATTTCTCACCAAGATAAATAAATAAGTAAACAAACACAGAGCTTCTTGGAGAAATGGTTAAATCTAAATCACTAAGTACGCTCCAAGTGTTTTCACCGCTGACAAGAAAACAAAGACCATCCGCACTATCTTCTCTCCTAATGAAGATGATAATGACCGACAACAGACAGAACAAGCTGGGCGTCAGGATAGTAACTGCAGTAGCTAAAAAGATCCCTCTCCCCTCCATGGCACCTAAAACTAAGAATGTGTCCCTTGTGAAGGAAGGAAAGAACTAACTGGTTACACTAGACACTGGCAAGTGACAGAGAAAAAGCGAGTCCTTGTCCTGTGGTCTTTCATTAATGACACAACTGGGGACAAACAGAAAGTGAGAGGAAGTGGTGTATAAATGCAGTCCAAGTAACAAATGAAATGAAAATGATCCGCTCAGATTTCCACCACTTTACAACACCAAATAAATTAAAAGAAATAAACACTAACCATCAGCAGATGCTGGTCCCCCCCCAAAAAAAATGGGGGACAATTAAACATTAAGAGACTCATGAGGTCCTGCCAACCCCACCTATAACAAGGCCTAAGGGATCCAACTTGAACCTGATCCATCTCTGAATCCAGCTGGAACTACACGGCAAAGACGGGAGGTCGGACTGAACCCTGAGTAAGCAGTCAGGGAAATACAGTTCTCGAGGACCTACAGCTCCAACGACCTGGGTTCTTCCATGGGAAAAGGAAGGGACGGAAGACTAACAGGTAAAAGTGGCAGCCCCTATCACAACTACAGGTTATTACTGAGAATGCCCAGATAATGGTTACTCTGTGCACAGAATGCTCCTGCCTGGTTATTACAAACAAGTCTGTCTTAGAATAGCTCCCAAGCTGTGTGTGTGTGTGTGTGTGTGTGTGTGTGTGTGTGTGTGTGTGTCAATTCTGCAACATTTAAATATCTGACCATATCTAAAACAAGTTACATGTGCTTCTATGCTTTAATCTGATTGAAGCAACAAGTAAAGAGACTAACACCCGTCTCTCCCTCCTTGTGCACTTCCTCTTCCAAAAGAATCACCTAACATCACACTTGAGGCCAGTAGGAATCACTTTTCTGTCAGTGTGGAATTCCTAGACAGAGATTATAGTCAAAGCTGTTCCCCTTTCAGTCGCCCCGACCCCCATCCAGACGCCACGTTGCTCAAGCACAGAGGAGCCACGAATAAATCTGCCTTCTTCGTTTACTACATGTAGGCTCTCCATGAGCACTTCATTCTTAAATCCAAAATACAACTTCTATCTGTCCACCTCTCTACCTCTCCGCTGAATGCACCAGCTTTGTGGGTAATTATTTTAAGAGCCTCCTGTTTCTCTGTGTCTGCATTTAGTCATGTTTTATGAGTGTTTTGCCTGCACATGTATGTGCACAGTGTGCATGTGTGTGCACATTGTGTGCATACCTGGTACCCAGAGAAGCCAGAAGAGGGGGTCGGATCCCCCAGAAGTGGAGTTCCTGACAGTTGTGAGCTCTCATGTGAGTAGTAGGAACCAGACCCAGGTCCTCCGCAAGAGCAGTAGGGGTGTTAACTGCTGAGGCAGCTCTCAAGTTCTGTTTTATTATAAACTCTTCCTGATCTTCCCAGAGTAAACAGAATGGCCTCTTTAAAGTATAAGTTGCTTAAAACCCTTCTTTAAACTCTTTAATGACAGCCCACAACATTGCAGCCTGACTCCAGTCCCTCCCGTCTCTGACATCATCTCCAAGCACCTGCCCCCATCCTCCTCCCAGCTGGAATGGTCTCATTGCAGTCTGTCCTTCGGGTATTCTCACGGCTTTCCCGTGGGCTCAGTTACGCTCTGTGCCACCGTCACGGCCCTCCAGCTGAACCTCTCAGTGGCATGCTGGAGTTAAACCCCTACCAGGGAGGGTCCCCCACGTGTCTGTGCTATGTCCAGCTCCGAAAGCTCAAGCTCCACTCGGAGGAGATGTGAGATGCGTCAAGCTCCCCATCTATTTCATTTGCCAATATACTCAGCAGCTGCTACGAGAAGCAATCGATAACTAATTAATTAATTAGAAATAAGCAAGCAATATGAATGAACCCAACTCTGAAAGCCACTAAGAAAACCAGTTTTCACAAGAACTCGGAGAAAGTAAACAACGTATTATGTGTCGCAAGAAAGAGAGAATTCAGGAAATTTTGTCTGTTAACTTCAGTTTATGCCTTCTTCAAATATTTAATTAGCCAATGAAGTTTAACAAGTTCAACTTGCATTCCTTTCTAAATATAGTGTGTGCTAGGTCCAATGAAACAGCACACAAGTCCTAAACCGAGGGTGACCTGGACATAGAATAATATTCTAATAATATTCTTCCAGCCTTAGAATACCAACATTTAACAATTTCCCAATTACACATGTGTGTATCGACATTCTGATTACTGAAAATTGTATCAATTCACCTTTATTTACAAGGAAGTCTAATAAATCCATTGTCTAATCCAGACCCCAGTGCAGTGCTGACGGCACCGACTGCTACCCGTCATTCTGAAAACGCCCATTTTCCCTGAAGTTCTTTTATAAGATGCAATCTTTGATGAACTTTTAAGAATGCAAAGTAATCTGGGCTTTAATATTCATAGCACATAATAAATGTAACTCCAAACATGTCTGGTTCCACATCTGCTACTGGTATTTTTCAACTTGAAACTATGATGTTATTATAAGAAAACATTTTAAATACAGAATCTTTGTCCTTGGAGCTACGGGCTTCTTGAAATTAGAATAATCCTCATACACTGAGACAACAAAGAAGTGGAAGCTTGAAGCCAAAACAAAACATAAAAGATTCAGCACAGAGCGTGGTTACGCTCTCTGCTAGATTTTCTCTCTCTTCTTTGGGAAGGAAAATGAAGTCTTCGTAGTTACAGCCGGTGGGACTGGCAGAGTCAGAACCGAGGTCGTTTCTATGGCTGGATGTTTCCCTCACACACCAGGAGACAAATGAGCCTTTGCCTCACTGCAACCTTCCTCCGCCACAAACTCCTACGTAAACGCAGACATCACAGGCCTTCGTTTCCCACTTCCCACACCTTAACTGAGCACACAGAATTATTCCAAAAACACAGTTTTTAACTACTCTGTCCTCAGTCCCCGTCACCTTTTCCATTTCTGATCTTAAGAGACTGTTTCTACAGCATCCATGAGTCACTAGTGCACGCCCGACCTCCTTTAGCAATGCCATCCCCTCTATTAAGGATGAAAATGGCAATGAAGTCAGTCCCCAGCCATCACTAGAATATACACCGCAAATCATAACTCCCTGGTAAAACATGAAGTAATTTAATGTAAGACCATCATTTCTTAATGAAACAAACCAGAAAATAGAAATCGGAAAACACGGTACATTCCATAAAACTTCTATTTTGAGATACGGACACATGTACACAAACCCACACACACACACACACATGCAGAGGAATCTCTGTATTTATACTACAAAAACAATGTATTTTGTAAGTCAGTAATGTATGGTCATCAGATCCACTCGCCTTTTCCCCTTCAATCCAAACAAGAGGTATTCAATTTAAAGTTTTTAATTTTAATTCAAGAATTTAGTTCTTACATAATTTCTACCTCTCCCTCACAAACCCAACTGTCTCTCAAACTTATGGCCTCTTCCTCTGTAAATATTGATTATATGTGTGTATATGACATCTACACATATGTATGTACATTATTAAACAAACAACCTAATGAATCCAATTATTTAGTACTGTCCGTATGTGTTTAGGGCTGATCGCTTAAGGTCCAGCAACCTCACAGAGTTTGTTCCCAAAGAAAACTCTCCCTAAATGGCTCTTAACAATCTATAACTTTTCATCTAGGGAAAAGCCTGTGTACTCTTTCCCAACCCAGGGCAGCCATCCTGTTGAAATTTCACAGTGCAATATCCTTGCTATCATGTCGAGAAGACACACTCTCAGCAGCCCTCCAGATCGTGTGGCCTCTTCCATCCCCTCTTCCTGAGCCTGGGGTGCAGGCGCTGTATTGTATATGTCCCACTGGAGGCTGAGCACTCCAAAGTCACTGTCCTCTGCTTCTGACCACTTCTGGATGTCTGGAATAGCCTCCGTCCGCCTACTGCAGATAGCTTCTTTGGTAAGGGGTGACAATGGCACTTGTCCATCAGAATAAGGACAGGATTTAGAAAGAGGTTGGAAACTATATCAACTCAGAAAAATAGTAACAGGTTCTCCTCTAGGGTATCCAGCCTCTCCAGCTGTGAGTTCTTAGGTGTACAGTACCAGGCCTGACTTCTCTCCGGAGCAGGTCCTAAGTCCAATTAGACAATTGTTGGAGATCCCATCACCATTGCACTGTTTGGAATAACTTGACCTGCACACCACTGTTATGGCTCTCAGGCTGCACAGCTACGTAGGACTGCTCAAACTTCTCTTCCATGACAGCCTGCACAGCATCTTCAGGGAGAAGGCTTCTAGGTCAATGCCAGCTTGATTTCTCCAAGCTCTGTGACCAAAGCGTGTGGTATTTTCAGCAACAGGGAACTGCCTTCAAGTTCTGACAAGGAAGCATGACCAATGGTACTATCGATACCTCTTGGAGCTCCCTAACCAACAACTTACCTAGCACTGGAGATTTTGTTAGATAGTCTATAGCTTCCGGGAGTACATTATCCTCCATGTGGGGTAACTCCATGTAAAGTGAGAGAGAGAGAGAGAGAGAGAGAGAGAGAGAGAGAGAGAGAGAGAGAGAGAGAGAAAACAGTGAGAATGTAGCACATTTACACAATGGAATTCTGTTCAGCAGTAAAGAAAAATGTGACCGCAGTATCTCAGACAAGTGGGTAGAACTGGAAATATGACGCTGAGTGACGTAGCCATGGTCAAAGATAAACAGCATATATACGCGCTCTGGGTCTTAGTTCCAAATAGTTAGGTTTGTTTATCCACTGCTGTCGTCATAGAAACCAGGGCAGTGGGCTAGGGAGGGGGATGAGCTGCACAGAGGGAACGGTGGGACATGGTGCTAAGTAGGGAAAGGAAAAAGAACAGGTGAGGAACTTAGCCAGGGAGGAAGAAGGGAGGGATTGATAACGCCAAGGATGCATCAAGAAGCCGTAGGAAAAGCTAGTTTTAGGTAAGCTTACTTTAAAACACATATACCATGTATTAAAGCCTTCCTGACTGAGCATCAGTTACTTCAAAAAAGGCCACAAAGCCTGGCAGCCTGAGTGCATGCAATTCTCAAGATCTACATGAGGGAGGAAAGAATTTGCTCTCACATGTGCATATACATCACACACACACACACACACATTGAGAGAGAGAGAGAGAGAGAGAGAGAGAGAGAGAGAGATTACTTTGGTGAGGCTAATTTCAACATTTGGTTCGCATGCATATTTTTTCTTTTACATTTCCAGCAAACACTTGTAAAGCCTATGCCTTGCTCCTGAAGAACAAAGAGTAAATGACTCACTGCCCAGTGTCACCTGGAGACTCAGTTTACCTACAGCCCGATGTGGTGCTTTTAAGACAACTCTAGCCCTTCACTCGGTGAACCTAGCCAACAGGACACAGAATTCAGCTCCCAACATTCCGAAGACCATCAACTCTGGCTCTCTGCCACCACCCAGTCCAGTCCTGAGTGCTCACATGTTAAGGCAACCATGAGTACTTCCTACTGATTCTTTACCTTTTCCTTCTGATTCCATACAACAGTCTCCAACCTCAGCCATGAGTGGAACCATCCGACTTCTGATCATTTTCTTGGAACCACCAGCTCTTACCTCTGTTCTCATAAACCTTCTTCAGTGTCTGCAGCCTGAAGCTGCCCATCGTGAAAGGATGCGCCAACAGCTTACACACGTGCCTTCCCACTGCCTTCATGGCTCCACATCAACTTTTTCTACTACACTCTAGTTAGTGTCAAACTTTACATAATTGCCGATTTTAAATATGGTTGAAGAGCAAGACCCATCTGGTAAATCACATCCCTCTGACAATGGCAGTCATCCTTGCTTCAGCAAAAAGTACACAGAACAACATATACTTCCAACAACCAGAGTCCCCAAGTTTCTAAAGTCCTATATGACAAAACTGTTAAAAAGCTGGGCATCCAGACAGCATTGTGGTACCTGGGGTGAATGGCAGCTACATGCATCGCATGTTTTATGGCAGCCTTGTTAGGAATACTAAATCCATGAATTTGAGGGTGACAGGTGTCACACAAGACTGTACAGGAACCTGAATTGTGGCCTAAAACCTGGCTGTACACTAGACTCCCCGACTCCTAGAGAAGTGGCGGCAAAAGAAGGAAAACCTAAAGGCAGTGCTGAAGCTGCCTGCTTGTGTTTCATAACAGCACCGACGCAAAGGTCAGGCGCCCACTGCAGAACGGTGACCATCCTGGGGGTAGGAAAGGCTGCAGTTGAGAAGAGATGTACACAGGGGGTCTCATGTGCATTCGGAGTATTTTATTTCTTAAGCAGAATGTGGATACATAAACATTTGTTAAATTAGTTCTCACTGTGTTTTTAGATGCCTAAAATTTTGCAATGCAAAGTCCTGAAGACTATCTCAGGGTAGAGAGAAGTATGGGGAAGAAACTTTACTACGAAGCAGGCTTTAAAGGAACAAAATGATGATGCTGATAACGGTGACAACAAACTTTCTCCCATCTTCTCCCCCCCAACCCTGAGACAGTGCCTTACTCTACAATCCAGGCTAGCCTAGACTACAATATATGTAGCTGAGGCTGCCCTCAAAGCTATAGTGATCTTCCCTTCTCAGCCTGTTCACTAGGATTACAGGCATGCACCACCATAGCTGACACAAACTTTTTTAAAGGAAGAACACAGACCAAAGCAAAACTAGACACACTCCTGCTCTGCAGCCCAAAAAAAGGCTTCATCTTGTCAAATAGTAACAGAATGAACTAGGAAGGGGACCACAGACTGGATAACTTACCTCTAACAGGGGGAGGAGGGGTGGGGAGGGGGAGGGGGTGTGGGAGCATAACTGGAATGGTATTTTAGCAAAATAAACTGGCAGCTACACACAAGCGAACTGGGTTCTGTGGGGTACTGGCTCTGCAAGACAGCAAAGGGACAACAGTCTAGAAGCCAGGCCCCATGCCCTGCCGTTACCCAAAGCACAGCCCTTCAGCTGCTAAAATGCTTCCACTGTCAAACAATTTTTGAAAAAGTACAACACAAAAGTGCCCAGTAGGGAGGCACTTCAAGTGTGTTGGTCCCTCTGAAGTACAGTGGTCATCTTAAAAATGAGAAGGGTGAAGGAAAAAAAAATAAAAATGAACCCACAAACGTGTTCATGGAAAATGTTGTGGAACCCAATGGTAAACTAAATAAAAGAAGGAAGGACTAGCCCCCCATGAAAAACATCAAAATGTCAACTAACAGCAGCGACTAATCGTACAGGCTTGGACGAGAACGCCCCAGATCCACCATGGAACTGCATCTGAATGCAAAGGTAGTGCTACTCCCGGCAGAACATTCCCACTGAGATGAAGAAACAGGGAGCAGAGGGATCCAGAAGGCGACGGAAAAGAAGACCGCTACATTACAGGCTTATAACACACCATTTTTGCAGCCCATTGGACTACGAGGACCTGGAGCTCTTACAGGGTTCGCTATGAGTAAAACACAAGCTACCACACAGTGCTTCGCATGAGCCTTCTATACAGCTTTGTAGAGCACATAGATTCCTGCACAACAAAATCACCCAACGAGCCTCTCAGAACAACCGCCTCAACGTTAAGTCGCAATGAGTAAATTTCACAGCAAGCAATCCGATTTCAAAAAACAGTAGCTATGCTTTATGATATCAAGGTCAGAGGGGCTACACAGAAATTCATAGGCTTCCATTTGGCAAACTCATAGTATCTTCATCTATAAAATAAGATTTTATAATCTTTCTGTAATCCAACCTACTGTACAGAGTTGTAGTGAGTATAATTATTAATCTGAAGATGCTGTAAGATAAAACACTGAGATGCTAAGATAAAAGAGCGGCAGTCTATATCTTGTGCTTTCTTCAAATGTCTTCTTGTTGGGACACCAAGAAAATTCACTAGATAAAGACACCTGTCACCAAGCCAGATCACCTGAATTTTTAGCCCCAGAACTCACAGAGTGAAAGAGAGAAACAACTTCTACAAGGTGTCCCGACTTCTACACAAGGCACCGCATAACTACACACACACACACACACACACACACACACACACACATGGGAACTCAAGGCCAAGCCGCACAACGTAAGAGGGGAACTACAAAAAAGCTAAAAGAATTTCATTTCTAGATCACAATGAGTCTTTGAGGAAATGTGAAGTTAAAAATAAGTCTGTTTTATGTGCAAGCGTGGCTTTGTAAAAAGTGTGTGTGGAACTGTCACCCACAACTTCTGATTGTCCTGGTTCACTGATGTCAAGTGCAGGCTTTTTCTTACAGCTATCATGAAACATAATTTACAGTACAGCCAACCAGCAAACATCTTTTATTTCAAGTCAGTCATTCTAGTTGGCCTGTGCCTTGGTCTCAAAGATCCCCCCTTTACTGCCCTTTCAAACAGAAAGGAAAAAAAAAAGTTTCAGGTGTTCCTCTGTTCTTGTGGAAGAGGGGAGTATCCAGGGACTATCAGAGGGCAGAAGCTCGAATCTGTTGACTAACCTGCTTCCAGGGCCCAGAAGGATAGCCTGTCCCTGCTGGGAACCTGTCCACAACCTCCCTTTTTGCATCTGAACAGATGGTTTCCAGAACCCAAGGCTCACATATCTTAATCACACAATTCACAACTGTTCTCAAGGTTCTTAATTACCCCACCTCAAGAGTCTAACACCTTACATCTAAAGACCCCTAGCTATGAAAGCACATGAAGTCTTTAACCTTCAGTACAGCACTGTCTTGGAGGGAGGTTTGTAAATTAAAAATTAAAGAGTGGGGGTAAATGTTTTACCCAGCTTTAATTATTTGATTCATTCTTGGAGAACAGGAACAGGCATTATGAACTTTTATCAGTGGGCATTTATTTAGTTTCCTAAGATCATTGAAATGATCTTATTAGTTCAAACATATTGTACACATATGCATCCAGTATGTCCAAGATTAAACATAATATATAGCGTACCAAAGTATCACTATTTTTACATGCAAAACTATATGGGGGAGGGGTTCTAACCTAACATTCCTTCTGTCTGGGATCCACCACGAATTCTTTAGAACTTGGGAGGGGGGAGGGGGAGGGGACACCTGTCACTGCAGCACATCCATAACTTTTCACACTCGGCGTGGCTATTAATACACTTTCTTCCTTAAACTGTAAGTAAGCAATCGGTCTTCCTCAGCGATTGGCTATATTATTAAGAATATTTGATCGGGGCGGCGGAGGGTGGGGGGAGAGAGAGACACAGAGAGGTGTGCATTGATGTCCTCCAGGTCCCGTGAATTTGCTTCAGACCCTCCTAGCCAACAGACCGGCGGGGAGCCCAGCGATGGCTCCCGGACTCGCGGCGCGCCAGGCCCGCGGGACGTCGGCACGGAGACTGGGCGTCCCCTCGGGGCCCCCGGCCTCGCAGAGGGACGCGGCCGACCCGCGGGCGCCTGGAGCAGGCTGCGCTCCGCGCCGAGCCGGCGGACACAGGGTCGCGGCTGGCCGGGCCTAGCGCCCCCGCCCCGCGCCGCGGCTTCCGTCCTCATCCCGCTCCCGCCGTCGTTACCTCTTGGGCGCCGGCGGCTGCTCCATGGCGGCCGGTGGCAGAAAGAGGGGCCGAATGGACCGTGAAGGCCGTAGGGAGGAGGAAAGGAGCCTGGGAGCAGCGGGCCGAACGCGGGGGACCACACCGGGAAACTCCGGGGAACTCGGACCAACTTTCCCGTCACTCCGCGGCGGATCTCCCTCCCGCTCCAGAACGCGGTTCCTCCCGGCCGCCCCGCCCCTCGGCCACGGCCAGCAGCTCGGAGCCCTGGGGAAGAGCGGGGCGGAGCAGCCAGGGTGGGCGGGGCAGAGCGGCCAGGGTGGGCGGGGCGGCCAGGGTGGGCGGAGCGGCCAGGGTGGGCGGGGCGGCCAGGGTGGGCGGAGCGGCCAGGGTGGGCGGGGCGGAGCGCGGCCCGGGAGAGAGAACCGGAGGAGGCCCGGAGGGTTGGCGGGGCGGCCAGGGTGGGCGGAGCAGCCAGGGTGGGCGGGGCAGAGCAGCCAGGGTGGGCGGGGCGGCCAGGGTGGGCGGGGCGGAACGCGGCCCGGGAGAGAGAACTGGAGGAGGCCCGGAGGGTGGGCGGGGCGGCGCCGCCAGGGTGGGCGGGGCGCGACAGGGGAAGGTGGGCGGGACCTATCACGGTCCGGAAGGGTGGGCGGGCCCTAGCGGGGCCCGGGAGAGAGAGCTTGATGCTGAGGGGAGGGTGGGCGGGGCGGAGCGCGGTCCGGAAGGGTGGGCGGGGCCAGGCGCTGATGCGACTAGGAGAGGCCACCAAAAGGAGCGCCAGGCTCAGAAAGAAGATGCCATGCTACTAGAGGGAGACTTTGTCAGCCCAAGAGCTACTCTGCTGGTGGAGGGGAGCTAGCTCGCTTGACATTTGATTCATTGCTCTAGATTCCCCAAGAGTACATGCCAATCGTCTTGTAAATCTGTTTGCAGTGTAACTTCCCTCTCTCGTCCTGGTTATAATTATTAGTTCTTATTCATTATGTCCCCCTATCCCCCAAGCCATTTGACATGTGTAACTACAGTATCGGTGCTATAGTTGTAACTATAGCAATTCTGGAAATTCTGGTTGATTTTGATTGTTTACAAGCATGATAATTACAGTCTAACGACAGAAAATATTTACTGCAGTGAACTCTAGTATACGAATTTAGAGCACCAGAGTGTTTGCTGGCTGTCCTGTTGGGTAACATGGGAAACCTGTATTTCCTTTCTTCTTGGGTCCCCGACACTGACAGCCCTAACCCCATTGTAATTTAACCCCTTACACACTCATCTGTCTACTGTTTAACAATAAAATACATACACATACCTTCTCACAACTGTACGAATGAGTTTGCTTATTGTCTTGTTTAGAATCTTCTTAAATAAGGACTGGGCGAGGTTTTCTTAGCAGTTGGAACCTTATGTATGAAGTCAATGTTGGTCAAAATGAGTATCAACGCAAACTGAATGAGAGAAAGTCTTACACACAGATTGATACCTGTTCCATCTACCCCCAAACAATAGGAACAATAAACAAACATTAAGTCATTAAAATGTCAATACTGGGCCATGAGATAGTTCTGTAAGTAAAGGCGCTTGCCACACAATGCTCATGAGTCCACAAAGTTGTCCTTGGCCCTCCACACGCTCACTGTGACACCCTTGTCCAATCTCTTGTGCACACACAAACACTTCCACACACGCGCCATGCACACACAGAGGATGACAAACTGAGTCCCTTTTAACGGTCAATAACTTGGAAACAAATGATCAGGGGAACTTCTCAAGACGCTTTCTGCTAAACCAGGAAACAATGGGGTTGGTGTGGAAGTCAGGGGAGCAAGAGGTGGGCAGGAATTTCCATAGTGATTTTTCAGTACTGAGTAATGATGTTTTAAAAACTGGCATTACTGTGTGGTTCCTTGTCTTACCAACTTTATCCTCCAGGAAGGAAGCCATCCCAGTGCCACCAAGCACAGCACAGAAGCCGGTGGCACTGGCTTATTTAATGCCCTTGCTCTGTGCTGAAGCTTTTCTTCTTAGTCTGTCAGTCACCCAACCGAAATGTGAGTCATCCGAGAGCCAAACTGTAGCATTCTCTCTCCCTGCTTGTCACATAAGCAAGTCCAGCTCTGGGCTGAGGTTTTGCTAACCCAGCTTCACTGTCCTACCTTACAGTACCAGCTTTCTGTAGTGAATGTCAACCAATACCATGCTTCCTAGCTTCCTGTAGAGAATGCGGACCAACACCTTGCTTCCCAGGCTACTTTTGTTTGGGGATAGACTTGGGAGGAAGTCAGAAAAAGATGATCATCTACTGAGGTCCCCTAAAGTGTTCCTTTCAACTTGCCTCCCTTGCCCTTGTTCCTCTGGGACTAGGGTTTGTGGTTTGAATGAGGATGGTTCACACGAACACTAATGGCTCCTGCTTTTATCAGATTGTAAACTCATCCAAGGTACCTCTGGAGACACCCTGCAATGGGGAGGGGAGTTCTTAGCAACAATTTGGGTTGTAACTTGAGAGCTGCCACACGTTACATATGGTCAGCTGAGATATTCAGAAGCCTGTAGTCCTAAGAGTATATCATGCTATTTCCCAGTTATCTCTCTTTCTCTTAAACCCTGTATTTAAAATCTTTGTTAAAAATATCTTTGGATAAATTGCAAGTCTCCTTTGAGAGGCTCACACCCACTCTCTTGGCTGTGTCTTTAATTATTTTACTGGGTGTCTTTCTTTTAATTATTAATGAAACCCAAATTCTGCTTTATATTAATTAGTTAGTACAGAATTTTTGTTTTTACATCAAAGTCAGGGAGTCTGGGCTTCCCTGAGTCTGGTTCTCTAAAAAAATATTCATCAGGCTGCTGAGAGTGACAGTGTGAAGCCATCTTTCTGTCCCTGCTGACAAGATTACAGTGTGTACCCTCATGCCTGGTTTGTACAGGATGAGTGATTGAACCAGGGCTTTGTGCATATAGGCAAGCCCTCTACCAACTAAAAGCAATCCTCAGCCCAAGAATGGCATGTTTTAGGAGGGGCCCAACCTTGCCCTACAAGCTCCTGAGCACTTCCCTTTATTGGCCAGAAGCCTGTAACAGATCCAATGGTAGCAACGACAGAGAGGAGGGATCATCAAAACCTGTTCACTCTGATTGTGGTTTCAACAGAACAAGACTAGAACAACGAAGCTGAGGTTCTCTTAATGAGAATAGAAAACTGTTATTAGGCAACAGCTTAGAACGTCTGCTTCATATAAGTTCCTAAAGCATTAGTTCCCTGGATAAGTGTTGAAGTTTGCTGTCTATTGTAACATTAAGTGCGGCCCTCCAAGAGCTGGAGTCTGCAGGTAGACCTATGACCCTGCCCCCACGTTAGTTGTGGTTGGTAAATAAAGATGCCAGCAGCTAAATGCTGGGAGAAGAAGCACAGGTAGTGTTTAGGTTTCCTGGACTTGTGATAGGAAGTGGGGGAAAAGCACTAGGAGAATTTGCAGGAGGAGGAAGAAGCAGCCAAGGGTTAGGTGAGCCATAAAAACATGGCACTGAGGACTGGCCAACTGGAGTTAAGAGTAACCCAGATGAAACACAGTAAGTAGTAAGTAATTACTCCAGGTTGTTGATAGCAAAGTAAAATCTAATAGCATAGAGGGTAGGTATCTTCCCAGCTCCTGGGCTATTTAAGGCTTATTGTAAATATAAAATTTGTGTATGTCTTTTATCAGGCAACTGAAAGTAGAGGTAGAAACCCTGGGTCAGGATTAAGTAATTAAACCCTTAGCTAGACTGACCAGAGGGTGCAGAGAGAGTATCCAAATCGACAAAAATCAGAAATGAAAGGGGAGACATAACAACAGAAATTGAGAAAATTCAGAAAATCAGCAGATGATACTACAAAAGCCTATATTCAACAAACCTAGAAAACCTAGAGGAAATGGACAATTTTCTAGACAGATACCAGGTATCAAAGTTAACTCAGGATCAGATAAACCATCTAAATAGCCCCACAATCCCTAAAGAAATAGAAGCAGTCATCAAGACCCTCCCAACCAAAAAATGCCCAGGACCTGATGGGTTTAGCGCAGAATTCTATCAAACCTCCATAGAAGACCTAATACCGATACTCTCCAAACTATTCCACAAAATAGAAACAGAGGGAACACTACCCAACTCATTCTTTGAAGCCATAGTTAGACTCATTCCCAATCCACACAAAGACCCCACACAGAAAGAGAACTTTAAATCAATTTCCCTCGTGAACTTTGATGCAAAAATACTCAATAATATTCTTGCAAACCGAATCCAAGAACACATCAAAACAATCATTCACCATAATCAAGTTGGCTTCACCCCAGGGATACAAGATTGGTTCAATATACGGAAAATGCGTCAATGTCATCTACTACATAAACAAACTCAAAGGAAAAAAAATCACAAGATTATCTCTCTAGATGCTGAGAAAGCATTTGACAAAATTCAACACCCCTTCATGTTAAAATCCTTAGAAAGTTCAGGTATTCAAGGCACATACTTAAACATAGTAAAAGCAACATACAGCAAAACAGTAGCCAACATCAAAGTAAATGGTGAGAAACTTGAATCAATCCCACTAAAATCAGGGACTAGACAAGGCTGCCCACTCTCTCCCTACTTATTCAATACAGTACTGGAAGTCCTGGCCAGAGCAGTAAAACAACAAAAAGAAGTCAAAGGGATACAAATTGGAAAAGAAGTAAAATATATCCCTATTTGCAGATGATATGATATTGTACTTAAGTGACCCCAAAAATTCCAACAAAAAACTTTTACAGCTGATAAACACTTTTATCAAAGTGGTTGGATATAAAATTAACTCAAATCAGTAGCCTTCCTCTACTCAAAGGACAAACAGGCTGAGAAAGAAATTAGAGATACCCTTCACAATAGTCTAAGAATATAAAATACCTTGGTGTGACACTAACTAAGCAAGTGAAAGATCTTTATGACAAGAACTTCAAATCTCTGAAGAAGGAAATTGAAGACCTTAGAAGATGGAAAGATCTCCCATGTTCATGGATTGGAAGGATCAACATTGTAAAAATGGCCATCTTGCCTAAAACAATCTACAAATTCAATTCAATCCCCATCAAAATTCCAATTCAATTCTTCATAGAGTTAGAAAGACCAACTTGCAAATTCATTTGGAACAAAAAAAAAAAAAAAAAACAGGATAGCAAAATCATACTCAACAATAAAAAAAAACTTCTGGGGGAATCACCACCCCTGACCTCAAGCTGTATTACAGATCAATTATGATTTAAAAAAAAAAAAACCCGCCTGGTATTGGTACAGAGACAGGCAGATAGACCAATGGAATAGAATCAAAGACCCAGAAATGAACTCACACACCTATGATAACTTGATCTTTGACAAAGGAACTAAAAACATTCCATGGAAAAAGGACAGCCTCTTCAACAAATGTTGCTGGTTCAACTGGCAGTCAGAATGTAGAAGATTACAAATCGATCCCTTCTTATCTCCTTGTACAAAGCTCAAGTCCACGTGTATGAAAGACTTCCACATAAAACCAGGTACACTGAAACTAACAGAACAGACAGTGGGAAAGAACTAGAACACATAGGCACAGGGGAAAATTTCCTGAACAGAACACCAATGGCCTATGCTCTAAGATAAAAAATTGACAAATGGGACCTCATGAAATTGCAAACCTTCTGTAAGGCCAAAGACACTGTCAAAAAGACAAAATGGCAACCAACAGATTGGGAAAAGATCTTTACCAAGCTTACATCTAATAGAGGATTAGTATCCAATATATACAAAGAACTCAAGAACTTAGACTCTAGAGAATCAAATAATCCTATTTAAAAAAAAAAAAAATGGAGCACAGAGCTAAACAAAGAAGTCTTAACCGAGGAATATCAAATGGCTTAGAAGCACCTAAAGAAATGCTCAACATCCCTAGTCATCAGAGAACTACAAATGAAAACAACCCTAAGATTCCACCTCACACCAGTCAGAATGGCTAAGCTCAGAAACTCAGGTGACAGCAGATGTTGGTGAGGATGTGGAGAAAGAGGAACATGCCTCCATTGTTGGTGGGATTGCAGGTTGGTACAACTACTTTGGAAATCAGCCTGGTGTTTCCTTAGAAAATTAGGCATAGTGCTGAGGACCTGAGTTATACCACTCCTGGGCATATACCCAAAAGTAACTCCAACATCTAACAAGGACACATGCTCACCAATGTTCATAGCAGCCTTATTTATAATAGCCAGAAGCTGGAAAGAAACCAGATGTCCTTCAACAGATGAATGGATAGAGAAAGTGTGGTACATTTACACAATAGAGTACTATTTAGCTATTTGAAAGTGAATTCATGAAATTCCTAGGCAAATGGATAGAAATTGATGCTATCATCCTGAGTGATGTAACCCAGTCAGAAAAGAGCACTCATGGTATGTACTCACTGATAAGTGGATACTAACCCCCGCCCCCAACAGAAAGCTTGGAATACCCAAGAAACCATCCACAGAACTTATGAAGCTCAAAAAGAAGGAAGACCAGAATGTGGATGCCTCAGTCCTTCTTAGAAGGGAGAACAAAACAGGGGAAGAAATACAAGGTCAATAGAGGAGCAGGGATTGAAGAAAAGATCTACAGAGACTGCCTCACCTGGAGAACCACCACATATGCAGTCACCAAACCCAAGCACTATTGCTGATGCCAGGAAGTGTTTACTGGCAGGAACCAGACATGGATGTCTCCTCAGAGGCTCTCCCAGAGTCATACAGATACAGATGAGGATGCTTGAGCTAAACATCAGACTGAACATGGGGACCCCAAAGAAAGAGCTAGAGAAAGAACTGAAAGAGCTGAAAGGTTTGCAACCTCATGAGAAGAACATCAGCAACCAGCCAAGGCTCTGAGGTGGAGAGGGTGATTGGGAGAGGGAGCACCTTCATGGAAGCAAGTTGAGGGGGAGGAGGGAGAGGAGTGGGCAGGGCAGGGTGTAACATTTAAAATGTAAATACAGAGAATATCCAATAAAATTGAAAAAAAAATTTTGCCCAATGAATGGATCATTTTCTACAGAGAAAACATCAAGAATTTTAAAAGGCACACCATACCACTAGTGCGTGAATTATGTATTGGAAGGAGAGTGAGTTGAATGTGGCTGTAGCTTCATGGATGAACACTTATCTAACATGTGTGGCTTTGGGTCCAATCACTTGTGCCTCTGTTAGACCCCCAACACTAGAACAGAAACATAAACAGGCATAAATGAGTTGTCATACATCATTTCCTTCTAATTCACCTGTACTGCCAACTCTATCAAAATATTTGTTTCATTTTTATGTATAGGAGTGTTTGACTCTCTCTCTCTCTGTGTGTGTGTGTGTGTGTGTGTGTGTACATGTACCAAAGATGTGTTTGATGCCTGCATAGGCCAGAAAGGGCAGCAGATCCCCGGAACTGGAGTTCCAAAACGTTGTGTGTTATCATGGGTGCCGGGAACCCAATCCACATGCTTTACAAATACAGCAAGTGCTCTTCTTCACAGAGCCATCTCTCTAGTTCCTAACTAGTATTTTTCTTTACAAGATAAGATGCTGATCATCTCTGTAAAGAGCAGATGCTAGAGAAATGTTTCGACAGGAAGGGATTCACTTTCCTGCTTGCTGTGTCCCTCTTGTGGATTTCTACAGCTTGGGCAGAACCTCAGGCACTTGACTCCTGCAGAAAACAACGCCACTCAGCGGTGAACCTTTTCCCACCACCACATCCTACCGCCCACCCACTAAAGCACCACAAACCCTATCAGGATGGTTCCTGGAAAATTCAGTGGACAGATTTCTAGTGACTTCTGGGTGTCCTCCAGAAGCATCCTCTCTCCTTCAGCAAAACACGCCTGTGCCCTCTGATAGGCCTCAACCTGGGACAAATGACTAACAAAGGTACATATCTAGTATATCACAGCAGACAAGGCTGCTAGGTTCTCCCAGCACCTCTCACTGTCTACCTTCAGGCTGGCATACTCTATCCTCTATGCCAAACTACTCTAACCTCCGGACTCTGCATTTGGGCATACCCACATCTTCTTATTACTGGGCATATCCAAATACCCTTAACCTCCTGGTCTCCTGGTTTTCCTCCCTCACCTCCCTCCTCTCCTCACATGGCCTGGCTCAGGGGCAAGTTCACTCTGGACTCTCCCAGATGCCCCTCTATTGCCACAGTGTCTCTAACTTGCCAGTTGCTTATTAATGATTCTCACATGGTTATTATTTATTGTAGCTCAGGCCTTATAGCTTAAGTTCATCCCCAACTAGCTCCTATATTTTCCTTTAGTTCTCGTCTGAGTTGTGCCATATGGCCTGTTACCTCTTTCTCTGGTCTACAACCCCATCAGAGACCAAGAAGAATAGACATTATGTGCATAAATAGGACATGAAGAACAAGCAGCTTCTAAAACTATAGAAATGACAGAGATTGCTGGTTCCCTGCAGTCGCCCAAGATTCCTCTGCAATGGTGGCGCATCCATCTTTGGCCTACAGGCCCAGACTATCTGATAAACTTTTTGTGAAGTAGGAATTGGGAAGGACTAGCCTACCTTGTCTTGGCAGAGCTGGGCAGTTGATTTTCCCCTTCTCCACAGTTTGAACAGCGTGCCATCAGCAGCTGAGGCAAGGGCAGTTTTAGCCTGGTGGATAACCTTGCCACATTTGAAGCAAACTCCATAGAGAGGTTCTTCGGTGCCCATCACCTTCTTAGAGGTCGACTGCGGTGCTGCCAGAAACTAAATGCCCAACTGTCACGAAAATACATGTTATTAAAACATCTGAAGTGTCGTATTCTGCAGATGTCTGGAAGTGTTTGAAGAACATCTATCGCTCTAAAATATATCTGAATAGGTAAACATAGCTTGTTTCTAGTTATTTACTATTTTCTTAACATTGAAAACTCCGACAAGAGGCCAAATAAAGCTATTAATTACCTAACCAAATTACTATCAATCATGACCACAAATTTGATTTACTAATTACTGTACACTTAGACTTTCCAAATCCTACTATATTTAGTGTTTTTAAAATCTTTTTTATTGGATACTTTATGTATTTACATTTCAAAGGTTATGCAATTTCCCGCTTCCCCCCCCCTTCCATCTTCCCTCACCCTGCTTCTGTGAAGATGTTCCCACACCCACATCATCACCCTGGCATTAACCTCCCCTGTGTAAACCAGCCTTCACAGGACCAAGGGATTCTCTTCCTATTGATACCAGACAAGGCCATCCTCTACTACATGTGCAGCTGGAGCCATGGGTCCCTCCATGTGAACTCTTTGGTTGGAAGTTTATTCCCTAGGAGCTCAGGGAGGGGGGTGTCTGGTTGGTTGATATTGTTGTTTTTCCTATAGGATTGCAAACCCTTCAGTTCCCTCAGTCTTTTCTCTAACTCCTCCACTGGGGTCTCCCTGCTCAGTCCAATGGTTACCAGCAAAAATAATCATCTGTATCAGTAAGGATCTACTAGAACCTCTCAGGAGACAGCTGTATCAGGCTCCAGTCAGCAAGCACTTCTTGGCATCAGCAATAGTGACTGGGGTTGCTGGCTGCATATGGGATGGATCCCCAGGTGGGGCAGTCTCTGGAGGGGCCTTTCCGTCAGACTCTGCTCCAAACTTTGTATTCATATTTCCTCCTGTGAATAATTTTTGCTCCACACTTTGGTCTTTCTTCTTCTGGATCTTCATCTGGTCTGTGAACTGTACCTTGAGTATTCTGAGATTTTGAGCTAACATCCACTTATCAGGGAGTGCATACCAGGTGTGTTCTTTTGTGATTGGGTTGCTTCACTCAGGATAATATTTTCTAGTTCCATCCATTTGCTTAGGAATTTCATGAAGTCATTGTTTTTAACTGAGTAGTACTCCATTATGCAAATGTACTACATTTTCAGCATTTTATTACTCTGTTGAAGGACATCTGGGTTCTTTCCAGGTCTGGCTATTATAAATAAGGTTGCAATGAATGTAGTGGAGCATGTGTCCTTGTTGTATGTTGGAGCATCTTTTGGGTATATGTCCAGGAGTGGTATAGCTGGGTCCTCAGGTAGTACTATGTCCAGTTTTCTAAGGAACCACCAGACTGATTTCCAGAGTGGTTGTACCAGTTTACAACCCCACCAACAATGGAGAAGTGTCCCTCTTTCTTCACATCCTCGCCAGCATCTGCTGTCACCCGAGTTTTTGATCTTAGCCATTCTGACTGGTGTGAGGTGGAATCTCAGGGTTTTGATTTGTATTTCCCTGATGACTAAAGATGTTAAACATTTCTTTAGGTGTTTCTTGGCCATTCAGCATTCCTCAGTTGAAACTTCTTTGTTTAGCCCTGTACCACATTTTAAAAAATAGGGTTAGTTGGTTCTCTGGAGTCTAACTTGTTGAGTTCTTTGTATATATTGAATGACACCCCTCTATCCAATGGAAGATTGATAAAGTGCTTTTTCCACTTTATTGGTTGCCATTTTGTCCTATTGACAATGCCCTTTGTCTTACAGAAGCTTTGCAATTTTATGAGGTCCCATTGTTAATTCTTGATCTTAGAGCATAAGCCATGGTGTTCTGTTCAAGAAATTTTCCACTGTGTCTGTGTTCAAGGCTCTTCTCCACTTTCTCTTCTGTTAGTGTCACTGGACCTGGTTTTATGTGGAGGTCTTTGATCCAGTTGGACTTGAGCTTTGTACAAGGAGATAAGAAAGGATCAATTTGCATTCTTCTACATGCTGACCACCAGTGGAACCAGCACCATTTCTTGAAAATGCTGTCTTTTTTCCACTGGATTGTTTTTTCTCTGTTGTCAAATATCAAGTGACTGAAGGTGTATGGGTTCATTTCTGGGTCTTCAATTCTTATTCCATTGATTGACCTGCCTGTATCTGTATCAATATCAGGTAGTTTTTAATTACAATTGCTCTGTAATACAGCATGAAGTTGGGGATTGTGATTTCCCCAGAAGTTCTTTTATTTTTGAGAATAGTTTTCAATATCCTGGGTTTTTTGTTATTCCAAATGAATTTGCAAATTTTTCTTTCTAACTCTATGAAGAATTGAGTTGGAATTTTGATGGGGATTGCGTTGAATCTGTAGATTGCTTTTGGTAAGATGGCCATTTTTACTATATTAATCCTGCCAATCCATAAGCATGGGAAATATTTCTATCTTTTGAAATCTTCTTTGATTTTTTTCTTCAGAGACTTGAAGTTTTTCTAATACAGATCTTTCCCTTCCTTGGTTAGAGTCACAAGGAATAACAAAAAAACAAGGATATTGAAAACTATTCTCAACAATAAAAGAACTTCTGGGGAAATCATAATCCCCAACTTCATGCTGTATTACAGAGCAATTGTAATAGAGTCCAAGGTATTTTATATTGTTTGTGACTATTGTGAAGGGTGTTGATTCTCTAATTTCTTTCTCAGCCTGTTTTGTCTTTTGAGTAGAGGAAAGCTACTGATTTGTTTAAGTTAATTTTATATCCAGCCATTTTGCTGAAGTTGTTTATCTGATTTAGGAGTTCTCTGGCAGCTCTTTTACTAGTCCTTTAAGTTGGGAATGTTTGTTCTTTTTTATACCAATTATTCTCAGGTTTGGTCTTCAAACTGAGTCTTGGATTTCCTGGATGTTTTTGCTTAGGAGCTTTTTGCATTTTCATTGACTGCTTTGTCAATGTTTTCTGTGGTATTGTCTGCACCTGATATTCTCTCTTCTATCTCTTGTATTCTGTTGGTGATGCTTGCATCTGTGATTCTTTATCTTTTTCCTGGGTTTTCTATCTCCAGAGTTGTCTCCCTTTGTGATTTATTCATTGTTTCTATCTATATTTTTGGATTCTGAATGCTTTTGTTCAATTCCTTCTCCTGTTTGGCTGATTTTTATGTTTCCTCTTTAAGGGTTTCTACCTGTTTACCTTTGTTGTCCTGTATTTCTTTAAGGGAGTTATTATGTCCTTCTTAAAGTCCTCAAACATCATCACAGTTGTGATTGTAGATCAGAATCTTTCTTTTCAGATGTGATGGGGTATCCAGGACTTGCTGTAGTTGGGGAACTGGGTTCTCATGATGCCAAGTAACCTTGATTTTTGTTGCTTGTGTTCTTGTGCTTGCCTCTCACTGTGTGTTTATCTCTAGTGCTACCTGCCCTAGCTGTCACTACTGGAGCCTGTCCTACTTGTGATCCTAATTTGTCAAAACTCCTCAAAATCCAGATATCTCAGTGATCCTGTGATTTTGGGATCCTGTGATCCTGGGTGTGTCAGAGCTTTGGGGAGTCAAGCTTTCTCTGGGTGTTGCAGTACTGGGTTGGTAGGCCAGATTCCTGAGTTTGCTCCGGGCACAGATACAAGCTGGAAGGAACCCGTGTCTGTGGCTAGGTGGGACTTTGTGCTTTCCTGGTTCCTGGAGGGTTGAAGTTATGCTAGGTGTTGGGAAAGACATTGTAGCCTCAACTGTAACCTTGATTATGTCAAAGCTCTAGTGCTCCTAGGTGTGTCTGATCATCTGAGAGTTGACCTTCCTCTGTGATTCTGTGTTCCTGTGATCCTGGGCATATTAGAGCAATTGAATGATGGGCTTCCTCTGGGTGTTGTGGGATTGGGTGTGGAACCAGCACTCAAGGTCTGCTCAAGGCTTTAGATGTTTTGCTGTGTAAAACAACTCTCTCTGCATATTGAGAGTCAGTTACTATATAGAGATTCAGGAAAATACAATAAGACCATCACAAGCACATACAGCTCTAATATTTTACTTGAATTATAAGGGCTCTGAGACAATTTACTTATTATTCCTGACTTATAACCTGCCTTTCCTGATTCATTTGCATCAGTATAGAATGTGGGAACTCCAGAAATTGATGACCCCATCTACTATATCCAGTTAGTTCTTTTATAAATCAAAATATTTTACTTTTGGTACATCTGTTGTTAATATCTCATAATAATAATAATAATAATAATAATAATAATAATGCAAGCTATGTGCAACCTATGTGCATTTTCTTCCCACAATGAGGCAATATCAGAATTGCTAAAATGCACCACAATTTCTGCTGGGTATATTCTTGCTAATTGATGAGGTCTTATTTTTCCTCTCAGTGTCAATTTAGAAATCTTTTCTACATACGTCTTTAATTTTTTTTTTTTACTTTGTGTGCCAAAAATATCAATTCTTAGATATTATCTTCTCTCTGCATGAGAATTCCTGTGGAAGAATGAGTGGAAGGCAAAATAACCAAAATATAATTCAGATTTGGATCTAAGTCATAAGCATGCGTATCCTGCAATTTCTCCCAGAACTGATTTCTTTCTGGGTTCTGCTAACCATTTAATTGTACTATTGAAGTCCAAGTCATCCTGTAAGGTTTAAATTAGTTACTTAGCTCTTGAGTAGTTAATCCAATTATGGTATGTAGCCAATTAATATCTCTCAACAATTTTTGAAAACCATTAAGCATTCCTAATTGATCTCTCTTGTGTACTCTTTGTGGTCATATTTTCTATAGACCTATTTTTATATCCTAGATAATTAATAGAATTTCCTTTTGTATCTTTTTCCTGTGCAGTATATAATCTCCAACAAAACAAAATTCTGTTTACTTAATCAAGCATTTTTCATTTTTCTTTCTTACTTTCCTTATTCTATTTCTTTTCCCAAAACAAGGTTTCTCTGTGTAACAGCGTGGATGTCCCATAACATGATTTGTAGAATGAGATGGTCTTGAACTCACAGAGATCCACGTGCCTCTGCCTCCCAAATGCTGGGATTAAAGAAGTGTGCCATCGTGCCCAACTTCATGCATTCTTTCTAAGGTATCTCTGTCTGAATCATCCAGTAAGATGTCATCAATATAATGATAAATTTTAGACTGAGGAATCTGTTTACAAATTGGTTCTAACAGCTGTTGTAAAAAATATTGTCCCAATGTTTAACATTCCTTGTGGTAAGACATTCCAATGATACCTCTTTCCTGGACAATTATTATTTTAAATAGATATTAAGAAAACAAGCCTTTCCCTACCATGCTCATTCAAAGGGATTGTTAAAAGGCAATCTTTTAAATCAATTACAATCGTAGTCCATGACTTAGGTAGTAAAGAAGGCCATGGAATTTCAGGCTATAAAGAGCCCATTGGACAAATAATCTTACTCATGGCCCTTAAATCTGTTACCAAACTCCATTTTCATGATTTATTTACTTTTCTTTCTTTTTTTAAATAACAAACAAAGGGGAATTTCATAGGCAGATTCTTCAATATGTTGAGAATTTAGCTGCTCCTGTATTGGCTGTTCTAGTATCTGTAATTTTTCTTTTGTCATAGGCCACTGTGCCACCCATAAAGGTGTGTCGGCCATTTTAAAGGTAGGGAATTTGGTCCATTTGAAAGACCAACACCTGTTGTGTTCCGCTTATGGACAAACTGAACAGTCTGTGATTATTCTTGATTACACATTTCAATATTTTGTCAGAAGCATTCTTCATTTTATGGTTTATTTCTGAAAAATGAAGGAATGCTAATCTGTCTTCCATTGCTACAACCAATCATGTCCCCTTAAATTTGTGGCTACATTAGCCACATGTGGCTTTAATTTTCCCATCTGACATTCTGGATCTATGCACTGAAGCTATCTCACATATTGTTTTACCTGAGATAAAGTTCTAACCCTAGAAACTGAATATCTACTTCCTAAGGAAGCCATTCTGAAAGCTAGAGCTAAGTGAAATTATTGTCACATGCCCTATGTCTACCAAACCTATTTCAATATCATTTTCAAATACTATTGGTTTTGACCTCTGATCATCTATAGTAGTTTGCTAAAACACTTGGGTTGTTTTATTGTTGTTGTTTTTGTTTTATTTTTTGATCTCTCCTGAGATATATGGGGATGGATTACTAAATTACTCTTAAGACATTTTATAGCCATAATCTAACATTGGTAGAAATCTTTACACTTTGGTACAGAATTGAAGTTATATTTTTTTATATTGGCACAAAATTTATATATGGATACAAAGTTTTCATTGTTATAAATCTTTGTATATTGATACAAAATTTTAAATTAATTGTTTTATTCTTAGAGAGGTATTGTGAAGATACAATTCATTTAAGAATACAAGGCTTACACCTCTAGTAGAAAGACGGGGCATCAAGTGGAGGGATGGGGTTGTCATCCCACAGTCAAAACGTCTGACCCAGAATTGTTCATGTCTGAAAGAATGCCAGGGACAAAAATGGGGAAGATCCTGGAAAAAAGGGGGTCCAGTGACAGACCCAAATTGGGATCCGGCTGAAGGGGAGGCTCCAAGACCTGACACTGTTACTGATGCTATGGTGTGTTTACAAAAGGGGGCCTATCATGGCTGCCCTCCAAAAGACCCAACAAGCAGCTGAAAGAGTCAGATGCACACACTTACACAAAACTAACGTATAGATGCTAGGGACCCCTGTGGTTGAATTAGGGAAAAGCTGGAAGAAGCTGAGGAGGAGGGAGACTGAAGATAATGTCTTTATGCAGGAAGGCAGGTACATTGGGCGAGAAGGATGGATGGAAACAGAATTTTAGAAGGAGGAGAAGGAGCCGGAGTGAGAGGAAGCAGCTGGGAGCAACATGGAGGCAGATGTTAAAATTCTTCTTTGTGCATAGATACAGGTTGTTGTGAATATTTTTAAGGAATGGATGTGTACAGGATTTTGTACTGTCTAGATGGGAAATTATATCATATCAATTGGATCAGAGGTTGTTATGTGGTGTGTTCTTTCATAGGACAACTTAATTGAGTTCTAGAGAAGGTGCCAAACCTGTCATGGAATTGGGATGTGTGAGCCTGGTGTGGTGACAATCTGCCAAGGGAATTGTGAGGATAGCACTGTGTCAAGGTGCCATACTGGAATGGCTCACAGACCACCCGAGTCAGAATGTACCCTGGGGCCAGCATGGGAGCCACCACCTAGATCAGAGAGAGCAAGGGGCATGTGGAGTGGTACACACATGACCAGCTGACTTAACTAACTTGAACCTCTGAGATCTCTCAGACACCATACCATCAGCCAGGCAGCATACACTAGCTTACATGAGGCCCCCAACACACACACAGCAGAGGACCACCTGGTCTGGCCTCAGTCAGAGAACATGCACCCAACCCTCAAGAGTCTTGAGGCCCCAGGGAGTGGAGAGGTCTGGTGGGTGAGGTTGGGAACATCCTCTTGCAGACGGGGGCAGAAGTATGAAATGTGGAACATCCAGAGTGTAGACCAAAAAGGGGATAAGTCTGGACTGCAAAAAAGATTGAGTAAATAAAATAATAATAATAATAATAAAGAATACAAGTCTTAAATCCAGATCTTCTAGTAGCTGCTAGTACAAATCTTTAGGAACATTAATTACTACAAGTTAATGGTCAACTAGGAAACTCATGGTAATATCAGATTTTGATTTAATTACAATGAAGTGTTTTCAATATTATTTAAATAGTAAATAGCTAAAAGTAGTCAAGGCTTAACGGTTCAGGTGTACTTTCATAGATAGTCTTGCAAAGCATCAGAGAGCCACAGAAATGACATTTAACATTATCCCATTATCAACCAGGAGACATGTCTGCTCCCGACAGTCCCCACCCACTACAAAGACGACACTGAGCATCCTAACCTCCATATGCAGTTGCTCCAGCTGTGGCAAGGTAGCCACTGGGCAAGAATTGTCCTAATTCATCTACATACAAAAATGCTGTCCAGGAAAGGACACATGATATGGGATAGTTGACAGATTAGCTCTGCCAAAACAGAGTAAGCTGGTCCTTCATAGTTCCCGCTTCACTTAAGGTGTGTCAGATCATTATGCACCAGAAGACTGAGGGCAGATGCTTCAGTGGTATAAGGAATGTTGGCAACTGTCCAGGAAAAAGCCAGTTGTTTCTACACATTTCTTTGTGTTTCCTACCTATCCAGGTAATATTTAATTCTTTCTCAGATCTCTGACATGGTCGAAGACTAGTTATAGTTCCATAACTGAAGTTGTTGAGCATTCAGGAAGCTGCTCCAGATTTAAAAGGGTGATTTCCAGATGGCAACGAAAGTTTAACATCCAACACATATGAGGTACAGAATTATAAACCCTTTAAGTCAGAATAGTTGACAAAGCACTTATCTAAATTGCCAAATATGATGGACTGGATGTTATAAATGTATATTATATTTACAGTTTACATAACTGTTATATTTATGTTCAATGTATATCTGAAAGAAAAGAGCCTTTTTAACTGGACAAAAAGAGGGAAATGTAGCTGCTTGTATTATGAATGCTAAACATGTCCTCCAAAAACTGTTTGCATGAGAGGGTTTCTACAGCTTCTGGGAATATGTCCCCATTTAATTTTGATTGGTTAATAAAGATACCAGTGGCCAGTAACTGGGGAGGAGAGACAGAGGGAGGATTTGGGGTTCCTGGTATTAAGACTGTGAGGAAGCAGGGGGAGGGAAGCTCTACCATGTTTTAGGAGAGCATGGGAGAGGAGAGACACAGAGGCCACCATGGGTGGAGAAACAAGGAGAGGGCCCCGGGCTCTGGGCCAAGAAAGCGCTGACTGGAGGACTGCTCAGTTGTTTGGAGCAGTCGAGACTGTACATATTAGTAAGTGGTAACTTGGAGTTATCAGCAGCAAGGAGGTTGGGCAGTTGTCAATCTATTGTGATCTTTAAGGCATATTGAAATATAAAGGCTGTGTGTGTGTGTGTGTGTGTGTGTGTGTGTGTGTGTGTGTGTGTGTGTTTCATTCAGGAACGTAAACCACTGAGTCAGGAAGCAACCCCTGGTCAGGATTTATTAGAATAATAATTCTACAGTGCTGATCTTTCCTTCAGAGGTGTAATTGCCTTTCCTCATGTGGAATTAGCATTCTCAAAAGCCAATTAATACTTGTCTAGTTTCTGAATCTGGTATTCTTCTATTTACAACTGAAGTCAGTCTCTGTAGGGAAAAAAAGTCAGCGATGCTTACTTGAGACTTTGTATACTTTTAATACATGGCTCAGACCTGTTTCCTGTATCTTCAACCTTGTCTCAAGCACTTAAAGCTGCTGCATGACACAGCACCAAGGTGGCATCACAGTACTCAACCTGCATTTGTCCCTCAGCATGTGGGCCTTCACTCCCCAACTGATCCTCTGAAATATTGATACCTCTAGTCCAATTTCACTCTTCTATCTCCTTAGCTTAGTTTTCCCTGCCAGGAAAACCACTGTAACTGAAGAACAGGTTCTAATATTGTCTTTGTCATATCTTTCCAGTCTTGGGGGATTACTCTATTTTGAATTGTCCAAGAATGTCATATCTGCTTCATAAATGGTGAAGGCTACCATATAAAATGGCAGCTTCTTTTAAAAAACCTAGCATTTTAGAAATCCAGCATTTCTGCAGGATGCCATCCAAATTCTTTATAAGCTTGGGGGTGCCTATTGTCTGCTGGCATTTGCTAAGCTTGGTTTCCTAATGACTTTTGGCTGACCTTCGATTTCATTATACAGTGGTGCAGAAGGCTCTGGCCTTAGTTCCTCTGCCTCTGTCTGAGTATTTTCTTTCCTCAGTTGTATTTGCAAGTCATTCTATTTTTTTTTTAAGATTTATTTATTTATTATATATGAGCACACTGTAGCTGTCTTCAGACACACCAGAAGAGGGCACCAGACCTCATTACAGATGGTTGTGAGCCACCATGTGGTCGCTGGGATTTGAAACAGTACCTCTGGAAGAACAGTCTGTGCTCTTAACTGCTGAGCCATCTCTCCAGCTCCCTAATTTTTCTTGTAAGGCTTATCAATCCACTTTTCATAGCCTCCACCCCCCCCCCAAAGTCTCTAAAGCCTTTTTCTTTAAGAGGACACAGGAACCAAGATCAGTTGGGTCATTTATCTTTACATTTTCTGTTTTCTATTTTAAGCCTTCTAAGGTAGCACTAGGATCTTGCTACCCTGTGTTATATTTTCCATCATTACATGGCTTATTCCTTTTGATACCACCTAACTCTTTAAGGACTTCCCAGGTATCTCACCAAGTCTGATGACTTCTCAGCTTTTCCTGCCTTTTCTCTGAGTCTGGGTGGAATTAAAGAATTTTCTGCCAGATTTTTGCCCATGTTGTATGCTTACTGCCTGTTTTCTGTCTGATTTCTCTCTTCGTGTATTTTTGTTGGTGTGCCTCCTGCCACACCAAGCTTCTTCACCCCACTGGCCCTCTCCTGCACCTTCTGACACTTAACTAGCACATGGTTGGTACTGGCTGATGGCTCTGCCCCAACCATTCTGCTAACAGGGAAGAGGCAGTTCTGCTGTTCCACTCCCAGGGCAGCCACTTGGAGAAAGTTTGACTTCTGTGCACTGGGACCTATTTTGCTCATGGTACCACCAGCTCATGAGCTGTCTTCCATCCAACTCTGGCTGCAGTCACTGGCTGCCTGCAACACTGTTCCTTAGAGCAGCAACACTATTCCTTAGAGCAGTAACACTGTTCCTTAGAGCAGCAACACTATTCCTTAGAGCAGCAACACCATTCCTTAGAGCAGCAACACCATTTCTTAGAGCAGCAATACTATTTCTTAGAGTAGCAACACTGTTTCTTAGAGTAGCAACACTGTTTCTTAGAGCAGCAACACCGTTTCTTAGAGCAGCAACACCGTTTCTTAGAGTAGCAACACTGTTTCTTACAGTAGCAACACTGTTTCTTAGAGTAGCAACACTGTTCCTTAGAGTAGCAACACTGTTTCTTAGAGCAGCAACACTGTTTCTTAGAACAGCAACACTATTTCTTAGAGCAGCAACACTGTTTCTTAGAGTAGCAACATTTATTTTAGAGCAGCAACACCATTCCTTAGAGCAGTAACACTGTTCCTTAGAGCAGCAACACTGTTCCTTAGAGCAGCAATACTGTTCCTTAGAGCAGCAACACTATTCCTTAGAGCAGCAACACCATTTCTTAGAGCAGCAATACCATTTCTTAGAGTAGCAACACTGTTTCTTAGAGTAGCAACACCGTTTCTTAGAGCAGCAACACCGTTTCTTAGAGCAGCAACACCGTTTCTTAGAGTAGCAACACTGTTTCTTACAGTAGCAACACTGTTTCTTAGAGTAGCAACACTGTTCCTTAGAGTAGCAACACTGTTTCTTAGAGCAGCAACACTGTTTCTTAGAACAGCAACACTATTTCTTAGAGCAGCAACACTGTTTCTTAGAGTAGCAACATTTTTTTTAGAGCAGCAACACCATTTCTTAGAGCAGCAACACTGTTTCTTAGAGTGGCAACACTGTTTCTTAGAGCAGCAACACTGTTTATTAGAGTAGCAACACTGTTTCTTACAGTAGCAACACTGTTTCTTACAGTAGCAACACTGTTTCTTAGAGTAACAACACTGTTTCTTAGAGCAGCAACACTGTTTCTTAGAGTAGCAACACCGTTTCTTAGAGTAGCAACACTGTTCCTTGGGCTGGCTTGTGTTCCCACTGCCATTGTTACCAGTCCCAGGGATGTTGGTTGCCCTCCCCACTGAGCCATCATCATGCAGTGGGCAATGGCCAGGAGTCCTGCCGACCTGCCCCAACTCTAGGATGTCACTGGGCCAGTGTGAAGGCAGGCATTTCTCTGGTGGGCAAGCCATCCTGCAAGATGCAGCTTGAGAAGTTGCTTACCTGCAGGGCTGTGCTCCTGGTCTCCTGCTGCTCACAGGCCCCACTCCAGTACAGCCGGCCTTGCTACTCAGCTCTTAGGCTCTTAGGGGAGCTGCCCTCCACACAAGATACTTTGGTTTCCCTCTCCATAAAGCCTGCCTTTGAAGCTGTATCACTAATCAGCTGCCTCTGGCTCTGAGACACGCTCCTTCCCTACCTTCCCTCTGGAAAGTCTCAGGCTCTAAGCTTGGATTTCTAGCCTCAGTTACATTGTATTAATCATCACCCTATCAGCTACCCACTAATGGCACTGAGACAATTATTATGTAATATAGCTCAGTCTCATTCCGGACTAGCTCCTCTGTCTTCATCCAAGTTCTTCCATGTGGCCTCTTGTCTTCAGTCCCAGAACCTGTTTCTTCCTCTGCATGGGGCAGATGAATCTCTGTGCCTCTCTCTCTTCCCCAGAGTTCCTCTCTCTGCCCAGAAGACCCACTTATCCTCCCCTGCTTTGCTATAGGCCGTTCAGCTCCTTATTAAACCAGTCATAAGGCGATGAAGAAGATGTTTACGAAACACTGAGACAGATGATGCTCCACAATTCCAAGCCCGGCCTGGACTCAAATCTCTGCTGGTACAGAACTCATCATTTGAATGACAACCTTTATGGTCCAAGAGGGATTATCCCCTGGCTGTGTTTTCCCTTTTATCTATGATAACTTTTCTCCAGCATTGCCTAGGAGCAGCCACATCCTTGCTTTAAATTTCTGTTTTCCATTCACCCTCCTCAACATGGGGCTCAGTGCTGGGGGCGTGGGTTTTGGATGCCTTATGTAGAATATTGTTTGTTCATTGCGTGTGCTGTTTTTTTTTGTCTGTGTGCACTGCCATGACAAGACACCGTAACTGCAGGGCTAGAAACTACAGTGACTCCTTTCTTAAAGCTCTTGCATCCAGGAAGTCTATAATTGAAGCTTTCTTGAGGACCACTTTATAATCCGCCAGGTCCTTTCTTTGGTCCGCCCATGACACAGTAGGTGAGGAGATTCCTCCTGCCTTTTTAATGGGCACTGATCCTTTCTATGAAGGCATAACCTAACTATTTTCCAAACACCTCTCTCATGGATGTGACAAATATCCAGCCAAAGCAAACTAAGGCAGGAAAGATTTTGACTCATAGTTCAAGGAAACAGTAAATCATGGCAGGTGAATGAAAAATGAGAACATGGCCGCTCTAAGGCATGGCTGAGACAAAGGGTGTTATTGTAGGTATGACTGAGTTTACAGCCAGAGGCATCTGGAAGAGTCCAGACTGAACCAGGCCCTGAAGGAGCACAAGAAAGGAGGAGGAAGAGGAGAAGAGAGAAAAGAGAGCCAAGACAGTGTGGCCAAAATGGCAGGTTTGTACAGGAAAAAGAAGCTGGGTGGGTGTGAAGTCCTGGGCTGGAGAGGTTTAGGGTAGAGGTAGGGTAAGAAGTGCTTGGGAAGAGCCACAGGGACTGAGGCCAATAGACACCATGGTTAGCCATTGTCCTGGGTTTCTCTAGGGCCTGACAGCAGGGAAGGCATGTAGCCATCACCGGCCTGCAACTTCCTGTGTAGCTCAGGCTGGCCTCCAACTTGTAATGACCTTCCTGCCTCTCAGCCCTGGGTTCTAGGATCACAGGCATGCACCTTCTGACCTGGTCTCTATGTTGCCTTAGGAAAGCAAATACTGATGACTTGTAATCAGTTCATAACCTATTTTAAATGTGGGAAGTATTTTTTTATAGAAAAAATAGATTTAATGCTAGAAAAGTGTAGACCATAGCCTTTGGTGTATAGCATCACCCAAGTGCAATAATTTGCCAAGTCCTAGCAATGATTCTTAAAAGAAAATAAATAACATTGTATATTTCAGCTTATAAGCCATGGCATGTTTCAAATATGAAAAGAATCAATTTAATAATAAAACTAGTTAAATATTAGCAGGGAAGGATATCCTTTCAAGCTTAACAAGGCATTAACTTACTAAGAGAAACTGCTTGATAGGTTATTTCTCCACTGGTTAAATGAGCCTGTTCAAACCAGATTAGATTATATTTAAAAGGCAGGTTTATTGGGAAGCTGCTCTCAGACAGGCAAGTTCACTGACGTGGGCAAGGGAAAATCATCATTGGGAAGGTGGGTTAGGAAAAGGAGAGAGAAAGAGGGGAAGGGCAAAAGGTACATGTGCACACACATACACACACACATACACACACACACACAGAGAGAGAGAGAGAGAGAGAGAGAGAGAGAGAGAGAGAGGAGAGAGAGGGAGGGAGGGAGGGAGAGAGGGAGGGGGAGAGGGAGGAGAAGGAGAAGAAGAAGAAGAAGAAGAAGAAGAAGAAGAAGAAGAAGAAGAAGAAGAAGAAGGGAAGAGAAAAGAGACGAAGAAGAGAAGAAGACAGAGAGCAAGGCCAAAATGTCTGGATTATATAGGGAAGAACCTCTGGGGTAAGAGCAGCTCGGATAATAGGAATATGGTCATCCATTAGTTTGAGACTCAGCCAGATACCAAAAGTTCTCATCATGGTAGTTATATGGAATATCTCTGATGATGGGATCTACCAGGAGGCTTTTAACTTAAGAAGCAAATCCCAGACCTACTCTGACATGCTTGGGATTGTCATGAAAAATACCCTATGTGCCTATTGACTGTGAAGATGCCACAAAAACCTACATCACCAACACCTACTGAGTACTAAGAGCTTTCTACACATTTTCTTAATTTTCATCATCTGGTTTCTATGCATATTGCTTTGGAAGCCATTCCCAGTTCATACAGCAATCAAACTCTTTTATTTACCTATCTATTTGTTTATTTATTATACATAAGTACGCTGTAGCTGTCTTCAGACACACCAGAAGAGGACATCAGATCCCATTACAGATGGCTGTGAGCCACCATGTGGTTGCTGGGAATTGAACTCAAGACCTCTGGAAGAGCAGTCAGTGCTCTTAACCACTGAGCCATCTCTCCAGCCTGTTATTTTGTCTTTTTTTTTTTTTTTTTTTTTTTTTTTTTTTTTTTTTTTTCAGAGCTGAGGACCGAACCCAGGGCCTTGCACTTGCTAGGCAAGCGCTCTACCACTGAGCTAAATCCCCAACCCCAGCAAGCAAACTCTTTCTGGACTAGAACATGAACTATGAACCCCTGAGTTGAAGAAAGGGGAGGTCACATGAAAGGTGGAAAAAATATATTGCTTCACAATTCTAAGATGAGAAACATGCAAACACCCAAAGATAGGGTAAACCCGATATATCTGTCATGCTGTGTTTTCAATGGGATCCTGCCTGAAAAATAAAATGGAAAAAGAACTTCCAGAGATTGTTGTCAATACCTGCATTGAATATCTAATGAGTAAAGAACATTGTTGCTGTGGTTTATATCCAAATGACCCCAAGGCTATGTACTAAAGGGTTAATTAGTCCCTGAATGATGCTATTGGGAGGTTGTGGAACTTTTAAGGGGTAAGGCATTGTGGGAAATCTGTGGGCCATTGGTGGCACAGCCTTGAAGGGGACACTGGGACCCCGACTCCTTTTTTGCCTTTCAACAATCCCTGGCCATGAAGGAAGGGTTTAGCTACATTCTGCATTCCCACTGTAATGTACTATCTCAGAATAGATCCAACGATCATGGGCTGAGTTATCGTTATAAACTCACAATAATCTTAGTTGTCAACTTTATTGGATCCAAAGTAAACTAGAAGACATACCTCTAGGCGACTTTTTAAAGTGTTTCCTGGAAGGCCTAACTGAGAAGGGACAACCCCGTGTGTTTGCCCTGCCTCTCTTCACCCTTGTTGGTAAGTGCATCTACCAGACATCATTTGCTGCTGCTGTGGTTGCTGCTACCACCTGCTCACTGACATTAGCACCTAGCTTCTGGAGGAAAGAGAACCTACTCCCTCAAGTTGTTCTTTGCCCTTCATTATGTGTACCATGAAAACACGTGTCCCCCCACATATAGATAAAATAAATAATTCTAAAAAATAAGTTGATTCATAAGAGACATTTTTATATATCTATTTAGAAGTATACCTTATTATTCATAAAGACCTTCTAATCATAAATTTTTATCATCTTTCAAAATAAAAATACATACATGCTTTGACAAGCAACCTCAATTTCAGAAATAATTTTAATGAAAAACATACATATAAGCAAAAAAATAGATGAACGTGTGCTTTATTTTTACCATTATCTGACTCGGGAAGGAAACTAGAAATAATGTTAAGGGAAATGGCTAAAGAGATTATGAAATGGACACATATATATTAGAAAAGGGGAAGTGGTTGTGATTGAAATGACCCTTTGTTGACAAGGAAGAAACTCTTAGAGATGTAAGGAAATGGGGCTGGGCAACTGCTCAGTGGTAGCAAACATGCTTTTAGATGTGATGCCGTGGATTCAATTCTCAGAGCCACACATACACACATACATGCACACACATGTACACATACATGCACACACATGCACACACATGCATGCACACATACACGCACACACATGTACACACATACACACACATGCATGCATGCACACACATGTCTAAATACATATTGAGACTTACATTTTCCCCCATAAGGTAATATACTAAGTTTAACCAGCCTATGTCTAGGATTTGTCACGTGACTAAATTCTGCCCGATAAAGTTAAAGCAGAGATGTTTGTGTAAATTCCTGGGAATTTCATAGTTCCTTAAAAAAAAAAAAAAGAAAGAAAGAAACGGCTGGTATATTTTATTGACTGATTTTCAATAATAGGTCAAAACAGCAGTGATGTCAATGTTCTCACAAATCTGTGGGGAGGAAGCCCTTCTCACGACGGATGAGACACCGAGTTTGCAGGCCTCTGGGGCCTCGGCTTTGAACGGAAACCGTGGTTTCTGCAGACATGGTTCTCACCAAGCCGGTTCACACGGTCAGACCCAAAGGCACGAGGCAGGAACATGTAAAATCCATCCACGAGGGCTCCATGGCAGGGGTGAGCGTGGGGACTGCGGAGGACACTGGGGAAACTGAGGTCTGTAATGCAGATGTCACTTCATGGCCGAAGGTGTCAGGCTTTGGAGTTGAAAATAAAATCTGCTGGATTCGGGGCCCATGCTATTTCAATCTTGCCGTCATGAATTTTTATGTTCTGATTCTGGTGCAGTGGGATAAATTATGTGCATTATTTTACCGTTTAAAAAACGTTTCTCTGCTACCAGAGCGAGTTCATTGTTGGAAATGAACTTCAGAATCATGTTGGCAATTTTCCATAAACACACACACACACACACACACACACAAAGACACACACAAAGGGGAGAAACCTATGAATTTATTAGGAAGGTGCTGACATCTTTAAACCCTTAGATTTTTTTTTCCAAAAGAATTTTGGTGTATCTATCACTGTCTACATGATTTATTTAGGCCTGTTTTATAAATACTGTCCTTCCAAATCTCCTATGTATTCAATCATTCTATCTATAAATATTAATAATGTCACTTTCTAACATTTATAATTCTTCTTTGGGTTTTCTGCATAAATGATGGTTTTAAGTTTGGGAATAATATTATTGCAAGTTTTTTTTTCCACTAAAAAATATTATGTGACAGTTTAAAATACTTTGAAATGCAGCTGTATTCTTGACTTATATATTACATATTACATTGTATATATAGCACTTTACTGTCATGTGTGTTGTTGGAAAATCAAATCTAGAACTTTGTGCTAGGCAAACCTACTACTGGTGAAAAGTCCAACTCCATCCTTTTAAGCTTTTATGTCATTCCGTTTTTATTCACTTATATTCTGAGTGGGGAGGGGGCACTGTCTTGGTTTGGGTTTTATTGTTGTAAAGAGACACCATGACCAAGGCAACTCATAAAAAGGAAAACATTTAATTGGGTTGGCTCACAGGTTCTGAGGTTCAGTCCGTTATCATCACGTGGGAAGCATGGCAGCGTCCAGGCAGACATGTTGCTGGAGGAGCCGAGAGTTCTACACTTTGATCCAAAGGCGGTCAGAAGGAGACTCTTCCACACTGGGTGGAGCCTGATCATAGGACCTCAAAGCCCACTCACATGGTGTGTTACCATTTCTAGAAGACCACTCCTCCTCCAATAAGGCCACACCTCCTAATAGTGCCACTCTCTAAGGTCAAGCTTTCAGATGCAAAAATCTATGTGACCAAACTTATTCAAACCACCACAGACACCCTCAATAGCATGTGTGTGGAAGTCGGAGGACAACTTGTGGGTGTCAGAAGAACTTATTTTCACACACATACACACACCGAACCTTCTGTGAAGCACATAGCTCCTGGGGATAGAACTCAGGTCTTCATGCTTGACCACTAGAGTCTTTACTCACTGAGCCATCTTTCTAGCTTCTTTATTCTTTTTTAAAAAAGGATTTATTTGTTTTTACTTATGAGTACTCTGTAGCTGTCTTCAGACACACCAGAAGAAGCCATTGGATCCCGATACTGATGGTTGTGAGCCACCATGTGGTTGCTGGGATTTGAACTCAGGACCTCTGGAAGAGCAGTCAGTGCTCTTAACCATTGAGCCATCTCTCTAGCCCTCTTTTATTCTTTTAAAAGAGGATTTTCCCCCTAAGTTATTTATCTTCTGATGTCATTCAGTAATGATTAGAGAGCTATTAAGTAATTTTTTTTCTATTGTCCTTAGGAAATACTCATATCTTCCCCGACAGAGAAACACAGTTGAACTACTAGGACCAATATTTCTTGATTGATGTGGATTATTATTTAGTGTATTTGGAATTGATATACTATGTCGTTTGTGTTTTCAGATCTATTGGTTGGTATATTCCAAAGCTGAGGGACCCAGAAAAGGTTGTTTTGCATATCCATGGGGTATCTATTGTTTTGCATATACTGCACCTTTGGGAAAGGACTGCTCTGCCTTTCTTCGATCTGTAGCAATGTTATTTTGTGTGTGTCAAGTATATGATGTGCGTGTTTTAGAAGGAAGTAATACGAAACTCCAAGTCCAAAGCAACTGTTCTACAAGTCAGTTTATGCTTTCTCTGGTTTCTCTATTTTATTTCTCTTGTCAAACCCATCTCTACCAGATACAACCGTTTCCACATTTTCCTGTACACATCAGTTTTGCTCCTTAAGATCCACGTCCCTAAGCTTAGGCTTTGGTGTCGCTTTAAACACTTAACTTCAGGGTCCTCAGGATGAAGAAGTCACTTTGTGTACATTGACCAGATTTGCTACAGTAACAAGCAACTCAAAGCTCTCCGGTGTTGGCGCTCACTGCGTGAAGGCGTGTCTCCCTGCAGAGAGTCAAATGCTGGCAGGACGTTGGTATTGTTAATTCTATGGCCCATCGCTGGTCCTCATATTTTGCAAACATTCATCTTTCCTCACTAGCCCAGAGGCAATCTAGAATTGTATCTGATTGGCTGCAGTAAAGTAGCTGGGCAGGAAGTGGAGGACGGAACTTGGCAGGGGGCGGAGACAGAAACGCAGACAGACAGAGACAGAGAGACAGAGAGACAGAGTCAGCGAGATGCTGGGAGAAGAAATGAGGTGGGTGAGATTCGCTAGTGGACACTGAGGTGACTGGATGAGCTGGAGAGGAGCAGAGGGGTAGAGTTAGCCATGTCGCTGGGTGTAGTGGCAACATTAGTCCGGTTCTGGCTGGGAGACTGCCCTAACAAAAAGGCCCACTCTTTAAAATACTAAAACGCCTCTGCGTCACAATTTATACCCCTGATAGGTCTGAAGTCCCAGTGTATTTGGTGCATCCGCGAGGGGCAGAAAGCTAAGCACAGAAGCCAAGGGAACTGCAAGAAAGTGATAGTTTCCTAGCAACCACAAAACAGCTAAGGCTGGCTGTGAGCGGGCAGACTGTGGCCCAGAGCCTGGCAGAGGGTGGCAGCCGCAGGAACAGCCCGATGCAGCTCACCCTGAGGAGCCCCTGCTGCGAGGAAAGAGCCCCTTCCTAGAACCAGGGCAGTGTGCTTGGAACTGGCAATCCCTAGAAAATAGAGTTTACAGAAACTTAGGTAAAATAAATAAATGAATGAATGAATGAATGAATGAATGAATAAATAAATAAATAAATAAATAAATAAATAAATAAATAAATAAATAAATAAAAGACTTGAAAACAATAAAGGGGAAATAAGTAAATAGACAGTTATAGAAAGAAATGTTGACTTGGAATATGACGAAATGAAATCTCTAAAGGAAAAAATTTTAAAAAACACATTTTCCGTGTTCAGACGTGGAAAACGCTTATGGCAGAGGACATTTGGACTCTGTGTAGTTTTGTTTTGACTGTCAGCCTGGAGATAATTATAATTTGTGTGGTCATGGTCACCGTTTTCTATGCCCTCTCCGAGACAGATCAAAATAAAGCAGACTCGGGTAGAGCTAACAAGAGATAGGATTAGAGGGAGTAAAAAGGCTCTTGCCAACAGAAAAGGGGAAAAGAAAGCACGGCAGCTGGGACAGATAGATCTCTCTGGCTGCAAGAGAGAGATGCCTGTCAGCTCCTCATGAGAACTCTCCGCAGAGCACGTCACAGCCGAGCAGAGGCTCACCTGAATCCCTAGAACTTTGCTTCTTTCTTTGCTTGATTTTTGTTTGGATGTTTTGCCTTTCTCCCTCATAGAGGGAAAAATGAGCTAAACTTCTGGTACAAAACTAAACACAGTCAAGGCATAAAAGCCCGATGCCAAGGCTGTGTACATTTTCAGCAACAATATGGATATCTTACTGGCTGATTCAAATGCAGATGCCTTAAAAATATATATTTGATGGGTTTTGAAGAATCTTGCCTTCTTGGGGATTATAAATTGCTCCGGAAAAAAATTCAACAGGAGATCCTATTAATTATCTTTGCTACCATAGGGAGGTCTGTCAGATCTTCTTGGCCTGTCCGTCAAAAGTGGATGCCTCATCGATACAGAGAAACCTTGGGTGACTGTCCAGGGAGTTAGCAGTCTCTGTCACTTTTAGTTTTGGAAGCTGCTTGCTCTGCACGTCCTGTTTACTTGGGTAGTATCTGTTCTTCTCAGGTCTCTGATGGGGTTGAAGACTAGATAGTCAGTCCCACAGCTTTCCTTGTTATCAGATGTTAAAGCAGAGCTCACAAAAGTGAAGCTTATATAGGATGAAAGTCATTAAAGCCTGGGTTGTGAAGGATCTACGAAAGTGTTTTATGGTCTAAGAAGATGTTTTAAGGTTTATAAATGCAAGTTATGGAGGTTGGGAGGTCAGCGGAGGTGCTTTAAGGGTGGTAGGTTCCATTTCTAAAGGTTGGAGGATGTGAAACTTGAATGGTATTAGAAAGTGACTCAGGTACAGAACGTTGGACCCACCAAGAAAGGCTAGAAATCGGGCTTTCTTTCTCCAAGGCTGCCAAGGACCTGTGGACCGGACACTGTGAATGTAATTCTTGCCTGATAGGTCTCATAGGTGTACTTATGGCTTGTAGTTTACTGGTGTTACAGAAAAAGCTGTTTATTGGACTAAAAGGGGGAGATACTGGGGTGCATCGTCTGAAGGTGTGTTTCTACATTTCCAGTCGATATTCTGCACTAACAGAGTAACCCTGGCTGCAGTCCCACATCATTATTTCTGTGACCCATCCCTGGGCCTCACAGTTTGTAAATATTTACCTTCCCTCGCTAGCCTAGGGGCAATCTAGAACTGTATCTGGTTGGCTGTAACAAGGAGCTACCAGGATTCGGAGGTTAAGCCAGATGGTTGTCTGAGAGACGACCCTAGCTAAAAGACCGATGCTTTGGAAAGCAAGCTGTGGCTTCTTGTTTGATGTGTCTCTGACTTAGTCCCCTCTCGGTGAGTATAAACCGAAACAAAGCATGGCCAAGACAGGAAAGAGCAGAGGCATTCAGTACCTGAAGCAATTCGGGGGAAAATACAATGTTACTTCCAAAACAATGCTCTTTTAGAATCAAGGAAGCATGGTGATTTTATCTGAAGATACGTGTGTGTGTGTGTGTGTGTGTGTGTGTGTGTGTGTGTGTGTTATATATGTGTGTATATGATGCGGTGAGCTGTGAAAAGTATTCTGGCTCCCACTTGAGCTGAGGCTTGAAACTCTGATGACCTTGAAAGGTTTTGTGTTTTGCCTGTTTCTGGTCTCCAGGCCCCTGTCACGTAACTACATCCCCCCCCCATTCCCTGTAGAGGTTTGTGGCCATTAGTTACATGGGAACAGCACCCCAACCCCCCCCCCACATGTAGATAAGGTATCTCAGAGCTCTCAGACCAAGCCAATAGGAAGTACCTTCTGTCAGACCCACCCCAAAGCTGTATATAAGAATTCTATGGGGAAGGAATAAAGGTGGGCAGGAATCACTCCGTCTAGAAGAGCTTCTGTCATAAGACCTGTAACACCGCCGCTTGGGGAAGAGATCTGCTCTCCTGAAGCTCCCAGAAGCTCCCCTACACTGCTATCTGGCTGGTCGGCCTCCAGCGGGCTCAGCCCAGCCAGTGTCCCAGAGCAACTGAAGCGGCAGCAGTGGAGGCAACCGAGGCAGTTCCCCCTCCCTGCTCAAGGTCTCTCCCCTTTGCCTGAACCCTCGCACCCGGCTGGGCCAGGGATCTCCGTGGAAAGCCTCCAGTACACAGGCCCACATGAGTACATACTACATAAGTATACATTATATATGTGTGTATATATTATATATGTATGTATTATATGTGTACATTACATGTATGTATATATACACCTGTATGCATGCGCACACATACACATATAACATATTTGTATATATGTATATATTTGTGTGTGTGTGTGTGTGAAAACACTTCAGAGTGGGTGTATTCCTGAGTATACACAGTTAAGGAGTCAATTTTTGATCATGCTTCATTTAAGATCGTAATTTAAGGAGAGACTGCATTTTAAAGAATGTTTAGCCCAAGGAATATGAAATACAAGTTTGACAGGTTACAACGGTGGTCAGCAATGACTCTGGGTGTGAACAACTTACGTTGTACCAAGTCTTAGCTGAAAACAACGGAAAGAACACTCCTTGGGTGCATTAATTCGGGAGCGTTCCCTGAAGACACTTGACTCACATAGTGGCTGACACAGCAACTCTGTATCTTCTCATTCTGGGACCCACCATGAAGGACATTGGATAGTACTGGACTCTTGTCACTTCCTCTGACACAAGCCACATGAGCACTTAACAGCCAGAAAGATGATCAGTATTTGTTATCGAGAAAGAAGAGTCCCCCTTAGGATTAATTCTAAATAGAAACACGTCCCTGGTGCTACAGTTACTATTAATGTTGGCTGTGGAGTAGGGACCCAACAGTAAGGAGTGTCCGGTGTGGGAGAACTTGCTTATGGGAAGACCTAGAGAGATGTCCAGTTCCCAATTTCCTTCGCCCTGATTTGCAGTGTTGCTCTGATCCATGCGAGCAGCAGGCATGAAGTGATTGTGGCCCTTCTCATCCTGAGCTCCTCAGAAGCACCAGAAGAGTGTTAGAGGGAGGGCACTCTTAATCGGTACAGCCCATTCCTGTCACTGTCAACCGTCCCCGAGTCACTGTGGAAGAAAGCACATGAAAGACAAGGGCGGGAGACGGCGTGGCCAGGACTGGCCTTTTGACGGTGCTTTGTTTTACTTGTACTGCAAAGGCGCACAGATGTGCTTCTTTAAACAAACAAACTACTGCTGTAATTTCTCTGGGGATATATTTTGGAAGCATTCAGGCACGAAGAAGGTTAATTGTAGATGAAGCTGGATTTGTCAAAATGGATGTTCTGGCTCGGGTGGCACTGGCCCTTGTTAAGAGAAACGGAGATGCCAAAAGTCACGGGGAGAAAATTAAAGACCGCTTGCCATAGGAATGTGGAAGTAGAAGGAGGTGTTCTGTTTGTACACTGCCATTGACACCCACGAGGACTGAGGTGAGACCCCCCCCCTCTGATGAAGGAAGTCTGAGGTCTTTCATAACAAAACACATGGATT